>NW_028255588.1:0-108860 GCF_964263255.1 Lissotriton vulgaris | reverse complement strand
CACACATACTATTGCAGAATGAGGACTAAAAAAAAAAGATTACTAAATGTTTGTCAAATCAAAACTTTCAGTGTCAGGAGCACAATTGCTTATGTCCAGAAGCTCTCACCTAATAAGAAGAAGCTAGGTTTGCTTCATATCCCCGTTGGCTACAGCAGTGCTCCCATTCTGGATTACTTTTGCGGAGACTGGTGCTGGAACTCACATCCATAGGCTTTGACTCAGACCTAAGAAGGAGCCCGTCACCTAATGCTCACCAGCGCTCTAGTTGTTTAAATACCCTCTCGTGCTGTAGTGTTCTTCCAGTGCACGAGCGCTGGAAACATCGCACTTCAACCATCGCCTTGGAGAAAGAAGTAGTGTCCTCCTCACGCTCATTATCGGTGGAGTTTTGTCTTGTATTTTTTCTTGGCCTCTTTTAACTCTGTCTCTTCCGCGGAGCGGTGTGCACACTAGGGGTATTTTCTCCTGCTATGGTGGTAACATTGGAAATTGTGCCTCTCAGCATGATACAGTGTGCCAAAGATGAAATGTTTGTATTGGCATAATGTTGGTAATTCTTGCAATTTTCATAAAGTTAATAATACAGCAGTCTCAGGCCTCTAAAATGTGTCAACCCTGTCTTAATCCTCCCATGCACTTATTCATTCATTCATCCACTCTTTCACTCAGCTAGCCATTCATCATTACATTTACTTATTGAAACATTTTTCGATGCATTCATGCATTTGTCCATTCATATGCTCACCCATTGATAGCCATCCAGATTCACTTACTCATCCACCCAGCCACTATCCATGCACACATTTATGAATCCTACCATTAATTCATTACCAGTCACCCAGCCACCCACCGACACAACTATAATCTGCCAATACTTGTATAGTTTACATAAATGAAAACCATGGCACCTATCAATTTCTAACACTTTGAATATAGCATTTATATCTTACCAGTCATGCAGAAAGTGATATTTTATTTATTTCCATGTGTCAGGTTCTACCTGTATTTGCTTGACACGCTGTTTGTTCACCATAATTCTTTATCTTTCACATATAAATGAACACTACTACTACTAACAGGTAAATCATGGGGCAAGAACTTGATTTTGAGCTTCCCAGTAAATAGCAACCCAGGTGCGAAAAGTTGTTTTTGCAGTTATCAGAGGCAGGGCCGGATTTAGGGTGGTGCGACCAATGTGGCTGACTTGGGGAGGGGGACGCTGACCTCAGATTTCCTTGTGTGTTCCGGTTTTAGGCAGAAATTAAAATGTGGATAACTCTTGTGATTAATTTTCCTGCTAGAAAGAGAGCTCAGGGGTTTGCTTAATGGCAGATTTGGCTCCCCATGTGGCATCGCAGAGGGTTAGTATGCCTGCTGAAAGATTGCATACTGTGCAGATCACAGATCTGTGATTTATGTGGATATTTGAGTGGTTTACTGCTTTTGTCACAGATATCCTTTTGTTACTGCAGTCATAAGATACAACCCTAATATAGAAAAGTGACTGATACTTCAAAAAGCTGCTTGCAAACTGTATTAAGTAGGTTAGGACGGTATGTATTTTTGTCCTCAGTCTTTCAATTCTATTCTTAATGTTGCTAAAATTGTTTGTTCTGGTAGATATACATTCTTATTAGTAGAGAAAGCCTTTACTAGTGCTTTAAAATAACAGAAATGAATGTGAGAAAGGTGATATGGTGACATGAGGATCCTTTGCCCCAGCGGTAGTGAGGGAATCCAAAGAAAAGGCCAGGAAATGGAGGGGCACCAAAAATGACTGTCACTCAGGGCGCCACCACCCCTAAAGCCAGGCCTGATCACATTTTGAGATGGTAGGATGTTTATCACACTCTGTAACTACCACTTACTATAAAGCCTGCGTCAATTGTTACATTAGGGTATGGCAATCCGCCAAGAGCGCAACATGTGTAAAAAAAGACCTGGGGCCTCATTTATGAAAAGTGATGCATCGCTGCGTGAAAACAGCGATGCATCACTTTTCACTGCGCCCTCCTTGCGACACCAATGATGCGTCATATTTACAGTATGACGCATCATGGCGCAAGGAGTTACAGATACGTCAGTATTTCTGACGTATCTGTGTGGCGCAAAAGTGATGATTGCTGGAGTGTGTCACAAAAGTGGCGCAACTCCAGCAATGTCTCCTTTCACATGGGGCAAGCCCCATGTGAAAGATCCTGCGTCAGTCTTACACCTGCTGTGAGGCAGGCATAAGAAATTGACGCATTTGTGTCCGAGAAATGGCGCAGTAAAATCTTATAGATTTCACTGCGTCACTTCCATGACCCTTTCTTGCGTCAAAACGCCTCCCTTGCATACATTATACCTGGCGCAGGTATAATGTGGTGCAGGGGTTTACAAAGTGACTCATCTACCTAGATGCGTCACTTTGTAAATATGGTTCAACAAGGCACATTTTTTACGCTGCTGGTGTGTCACAAAAAGTGACGCACCGGTGGCGTGAAAGTGACGCTCGGCCTCATAAATGAGGCCCCTGTGTGTATATATCAGGTGCTAAAGATTTAGGTATGATAAACACAAAAAAACGTGTTATGCCTCATTTTCAGTACAATCCTCAAAATACGTGTAATTATTGCACCGGATATTCCAAAAAACTCAGTGTTGGATGGTATTGGGTGTGATAAATATTGAATTCGACACAGGGGCACTTATAATCAGGTCCACAGATTTATTATAAAAGACACTGTTTGTGCACAAGTAGTGTGAAATATCAACTGCATACCTGTGTGAAATGCAATATTAAAGTTTAGTTACTAAATGCTGATCAGAGTATGAGCAAAACGATGTAAACACACCTACTAAT
Source organism: Lissotriton vulgaris (assembly GCF_964263255.1). Taxonomy (NCBI): domain Eukaryota; kingdom Metazoa; phylum Chordata; class Amphibia; order Caudata; family Salamandridae; genus Lissotriton; species Lissotriton vulgaris. Next base: position 106,012 of record NW_028255588.1, on the reverse strand, counting down.
AGTAGCAAATTAATGTGTGCATTGTAAAATGACTGTTGTTGCTAAAGCAGCTCAGATCATCCTACAGCCCTGAGATCCTGCAATACTGAGCACATCTAAGGCCATTTATCACTGCATTGTTTACTACACAGACAATGTTCTTTCTAGCTGACAATATTCATTGTGTTTTGTTTTTCACTCGCAGCACTGTTATTGGAGCTTTAAGCTCCATCCGTCAGAGATTTAATGGATCCCATGAAGTAGAATACTACCTTTTCACATCTATAGTAGGGTGTTATATAACTAATATGCAATTCTTAAATTTACACTTAATAGTGAGGATGATAGGAAGGGTGTTTCAAAATGAGGAAATCGTTGTAAATTCATTTTTCCCCTGTGTCTTGTTTTGTCATTGTTTATCATCATGTCACCTGGATACCTTTTCTTCTATGTTAAATAACGAAATAGGTTTTATATTTCAAAGAAGGTGCACACAGACTAAAGATAAAAGGGCTAAATGAACATAATTGTTGTGCTTGGCAGCAATTGCTCTGAACGCAGGCGCAGATAAATACAGCGCAAAAAGGTAATCTGCAACCTTCAAGGCAACCAAACTTTAGTCTGCACATTTACATGCGGATGTTATCAATGATCCCAGCCATTTGTAATCGAGGGATCATCTGGCTGGGAAGGCAAGAGAGGTGTAGCAAACGTTCGCAAAATTCTTGAACAGACTAACCCTTGATTTAATGATTGATTGTTTGATACATATAAATCCCCATAAGGCAGCAAGCCTTGTGGTGCTGGAAAACCAGAGGAGCCAATCCAGAAAGGAGTAGAAGCAACAGACAACGTGGTAAACACGCTTTTTACCAATGGGTCTCGCTTTTGGGACCTTATAAGTGTTTAGCCAGACCTATTAGATTTGCCAATGTCTTTAAGCTATGGGTATTTAAGCTATGAGCAGCGTGGGTACTCTGAAGCATGTAGAAAAGTTATAATGGTACCTTTTATATAACCAATAAACATTATTTAAACTTTGAACAAACTTTTTAAATCATTGTTAATGCATGTTTTTAAACAATTTACAAAATAAAGTCTTTTCAGAATTTCATATTTAGGACCTCTGATTTTTTGACACTTCGTAGTGTGCTTAAGAGCTTAATGTCAGTCAGTAAATAAGTACAATAATGGTGCTTGCATAGAAAATGAGAGGCTAGTAATGATAATCAACCAACCAATAAAAGACAAACATCTGACCTTAAGTCTACTGCAATGTCAGTGACAAGGGCTTAACTTATAGGCTATTGTGCATAATGCCAAAGCCTTTATGGCATACACCTCTCTGGTGGTCCCAACTCTAGTTTCATAGTGTATCCGACTTCTAAAACCACTATTCCAGACTCATTGACGTGGGAATACCATGCTTTGGCAATTTGAGTGCAATTGTACCACCGACCCTCCGACAACAATGAAAAATGACACTTCTCACACCTAACACTACCATATGTCACTGTTGAAGCAATTCAAAACCTAATGTAATTACAAGAAACTGTTTTGTGCAATGCGGCCCCCAGGGGAAGTGAGGTCGGCAGACCAGTCTTCCCCTGGGGAGTTTGCTCGAGAGGGACAGGGTAGTGTAGGGGGTGGGTTTAGAGGGTGGGGTTTTAGGTTACAGTTTATAAGGGCGCAGGGGAGGAAGTAACACCACTTCCTGTCCCCAGCACCTTAGGGAATAGGTTAAGGAAGTTTTGAAGGATAGTTGTTTGGCAGTGTTAGGAGTGTGTTTGAGGTAGAGTCAGGAGCAGCCGTAGCCCCCAGTCGGTCGGCTGGGTGAGGAGGCGAGACACTGGTGGCCCAGTGTGCTTTTCTGCGGATGGAAGTGTCGGCTGGAGGGAAGGGCCTCGCCGGCATGATCCGGCCTTTCAGGGTGCCTGGAGGAAGGAGCATATTACAAAAAACAATTTGATGGACAGAATGTAGATCAATGTCTTACATTCACCCCAGTACAAGGATCTGGGCCTAAATCCATCGTTTTTTGCACTCCACACCACCCTGGGTTAGATAATGGCTTTATGCAAATCAGCTCTGACCCTGTGCCCCATGGGAACAGTCCAGTCCGAACTACACAGCCATATCTTTCCCAGACCGGAATCAAGCATCCGAGGACCGGACCGGTTTCGAGGTAACACCTCTCATCAGCCCGGCTAGCTTGACTCCAGTGGTGTGGAGGCTCTGGGACCCACGTCTGAGCTACCCGAGTACACTCAGGGAGAAAATTACAAAAAACAATTTGATGGACAGAATGTAGATCAATGTCTTACATTCACCCCAGTACAAGGATCTGGGCCTTAATCCATCGTTTTTTGCACTCCACACCACCCTGGGTTAGATAATGGCTTTATGCAAATCAGCTCTGACCCTGTGCCCCATGGGAACAGTCCAGTCCGAACTACACAGCCATATCTTTCCCAGACCGGAATCAAGCATCCGAGGACCGGACCGGTTTCGAGGTAACACCTCTCATCAGCCCGGCTAGCTTGACTCCAGTGGTGTGGAGGCTCTGGGACCCACGTCTGAGCTACCCCAGTACACTCAGGAAGGAGCATGGCGGACCCCGATGCTGCAGTGGTTCGCACTGCGCTAATTTTGCTGGGCCGGGAGAACAGATCTCCCGTGGCCTGTTGTGCTGGAGCAGGCGTGGGTTGGCATGACCCGCATGCCGAGGTCCGCAGGGATGGCCGAGGTGGTGGTAGCATGCCAGGAGGAGCCGGCACCGCCCAGGACAGGTACGTCGGGGAGAGGACGGGGCATAAAGCAGTCGGATAGCAGCAACTGTGGGGGCAGGGTCAGAGTCTCCCTGCATGTCTCCCTAATGTCCCGGCCCCACTGCAGGGGCCAGAAGGTGCGGAGGGGGGTGATGCGGCTCGCATTGAATTTAGAGTGCCTGCGGGCACGGGGGATGGCGCTGCGCGCGGGGAACTACAGGCCTGTAGGGTGAAGGGAGAAGGGCTGGGAGGTACCTCGGAGGACTCTAGCAAGGCCAGTGGAGGGGAGGGGGAAAGTGCCATGGATAAACCTGCGGGGGAGGACTTTGCTCTACTACTGTCAGCTGGGGAGTCTGAGAAGGAGAGGGAGGGGGCCAGGGATGAGCAGCCAGTACTAAAGGGAAGGGCCCCTTGAATGGGCCCGGGGCACAGACTACCCGGGTACCCTCAGGGGGGTCCCCCTGCCCCTCCCCAGGGAGGGGGGCAGGCCCCGGTTTTGACGGGCGCTGAGTCCTGGGCTGATAGGTGGGACAGCATGTATCTGGAGGAGAGGATCCGCGACCAGAGTTGCGTCATTGAGGAGACAGAGAGGAGATGGCAGGTTTTGTGTGCAGCTACGGAGACAGGTCGGGGGTGTGCCCAGGGGCGCTTTGTCCCTGGCGACCTGGCATGACGCAGGAGCTGTTAGGGGGCAGGTCACAGGGGCCTGAGGGTCTCGTGGTGAGTGGGTCTGGATAGAGGGTGCAGGGACTGCTTTGGCAGAGCAGAGACCTGATGGTGCTGGGGCATCCTCAGGCACAGACGGCCTGGGGGGGTCCAAGCCGGCCGTGGAGGCTGGCAGAGGCAAGGGTGGGTCGGCCGGGTGCAAGGCGGCCTCCAAACACCTGGGCGAAACTGCAGGGGGGTCCACGGCAGCCTGCCCTCCACTGAGGGAGCAGGCAACAGGGGTCATGGAATGCAAATTTGTGCCTGGTGAAAAAGGAGTGAAGATAGTGGTGAGTGAGGTGCGGAGAGCAGCTGTGAAGGTTGTGGATGAGGAACAACTAGGCTATGATGAGGACAGTGAGGAGCTGAAAGAAGGTGAAGTGCGAGAGGAAGCGTGTTGGGGGAAGAGTGAGGTGTCAACAGGGATGCTTGGTGTTTTACAGGCGGCACAGACCAGCACCAAGATGGCGGATGCCAGAGGAAAGGACCGGGACGTGCCCACAAAACTTTCAGGTGAGGGTGCCTGGTGGGATGCTTGGGGGGATGGCCCCAAAAGGAGAATAAGAAGGCCTGCCGGTCGGTGGGTGTGGGGATGGGTCTATCAGGGATGCAGGGGCGCAAGGGGATTTGGTGGGAGCTGCAACCAGGGAAAAGACGCAGGTGGTGGTGGCCTGTGTGCAGACTGACAAGACTGAGGACCCGGGTGGGAAGGAGGACGTGGGGGACAAACACCGGAAGAAGTTGCCGTACATGGGTCTGGCGATGCTTCTTGGGTCTCACTTGTCAGAGAAGACGAGTTCAAGGATATGGAAGCATGAGTACGTGGACGTGTTCAAACTGTTACACAGGGAGATTTAGGCCAAGGAGGGTTCGAAGGAGGAGGAATAGGAGTTGACGAGGCAGCCGAGGGTGCCGGTAACTATGGATAAATGGACATTGGCGGTTTTGATTTACACCAGCATTTATTGCAAGAAGCATCTGGATAGGGCGATAGCTCTGCTTAAGTATATGGATATAATTAGGAAAGCCCAGATGCATTTCGGCGGGTTTGCCTGGCTCAGTTATGATGAGGAGTTTAGAGCCAGGATTGCGTCAACCCAGATAAGGCGTCGGGGGAGGTGGACCAAGAACTCTGGGTACAGTGGATGTCCTCGACGCAGTTGGCGGCCTCTACGCATACAGCCAGTGGTCCCCCGGTTGCGTAGCGGTCATTTCAGTCGCGTCCCGCCCAGTCTAGGTGGGGGGGTCAGGGAGCTTCGGCAGGAGTGGGAAGTCAGTCCACCAACTCCGGGGCTCCTGGTCAGTCACCCAAGCCCAGGGGGGGCTACAAATTAGGCCTGTTGGAACTTTAATAAAGATTTCTGCACGCACCATACGTGCAAATTCAAGCACAAGTTTTCCAGGTGTGGTAGATGCCACCCTGTCACACAATGTTACCCTCTGGCCGCGCCTTCCGAGCAGTGGAGGATTACTAAGGGGCGGGGCAAGCTGGGCCAAAGACCCCTACAATGGTTGATATGGAGGCCATGAGTCTATGGCTCTCTCGGTAGCCTGATAGAGAGGCAGCGTTGAAAATCTATTGGGGGTTTACGGGAGGGTTTCGGGTATGTTATCAGGGTCCTCGAGAGCAGAGGTGGGCGGAGAACTTGCAGTCTGCGAAGGATTTACCGGGGGTGATGGCAGCAAAATTGCAGATAGAAGTATTGGAGGGCAGGATCGTGACCCCGTTTGACACTTATATTTACAACAAGGGGTGGTGAGGGACAGAGTCTCTGAATTAAGCAGAAAGCTCTCACCCAGTCAAGAGATCAGGGCTAGATCCAACACCGTTTTTTAGCTCACTGCACCATCCCAGTTTCAGAACCTGGCTGTATGCAAATTAGTCTGTTCCTGTCCCAGTGCATGATGGGAACAGGGCAAACCAAACTACAAAAGCCAATTCTTACACTGGGAAGGAAACAAGCTCCCGGGGACCGGTTTCTGGCATTACAGCCGTCTTCGGCCCGGTTTGCTTGAATCCTGATGGTGCAATGAGCAAGGGTCTCACATCTGAGAATACCCTTCCACGCTTAGGGTGGACAAAAATATTTACAACAAGGGGTGGTGAGGGACAGAGTCTCTGAATTAAGCAGAAAGCTCTCACCCAGTCAAGAGATCAGGGCTAGATCCAACACCGTTTTTTAGCTCACTGCACCATCCCAGTTTCAGAACCTGGCTGTATGCAAATTAGTCTGTTCCTGTCCCAGTGCATGATGGGAACAGGGCAAACCAAACTACAAAAGCCAATTCTTACACTGGGAAGGAAACAAGCTCCCGGGGACCGGTTTCTGGCATTACAGCCGTCTTCGGCCCGGTTTGCTTGAATCCTGATGGTGCAATGAGCAAGGGTCTCACATCTGAGAATACCCTTCCTCGCTTAGGGTGGACAAAAATATTTACAACAAGGGGTGGTGAGGGACAGAGTCTCTGAATTAAGCAGAAAGCTCTCACCCAGTCAAGAGATCAGGGCTAGATCCAACACCGTTTTTTAGCTCACTGCACCATCCCAGTTTCAGAACCTGGCTGTATGCAAATTAGTCTGTTCCTGTCCCAGTGCATGATGGGAACAGGGCAAACCAAACTACAAAAGCCAATTCTTACACTGGGAAGGAAACAAGCTCCCGGGGACCGGTTTCTGGCATTACAGCCGTCTTCGGCCCGGTTTGCTTGAACCCTGATGGTGCAATGAGCAAGGGTCTCACATCTGAGAATACCCTTCCACGCTTAGGGTGGACAAAAATATTTACAACAAGGGGTGGTGAGGGACAGAGTCTCTGAATTAAGCAGAAAGCTCTCACCCAGTCAAGAGATCAGGGCTAGATCCAACACCGTTTTTTAGCTCACTGCACCATCCCAGTTTCAGAACCTGGCTGTATGCAAATTAGTCTGTTCCTGTCCCAGTGCATGATGGGAACAGGGCAAACCAAACTACAAAAGCCAATTCTTACACTGGGAAGGAAACAAGCTCCCGGGGACCGGTTTCTGGCATTACAGCCGTCTTCGGCCCGGTTTGCTTGAATCCTGATGGTGCAATGAGCAAGGGTCTCACATCTGAGAATACCCTTCCACGCTTAGGGTGGACAAAAATATTTACAACAAGGGGTGGTGAGGGACAGAGTCTCTGAATTAAGCAGAAAGCTCTCACCCAGTCAAGAGATCAGGGCTAGATCCAACACCGTTTTTTAGCTCACTGCACCATCCCAGTTTCAGAACCTGGCTGTATGCAAATTAGTCTGTTCCTGTCCCAGTGCATGATGGGAACAGGGCAAACCAAACTACAAAAGCCAATTCTTACACTGGGAAGGAAACAAGCTCCCGGGGACCGGTTTCTGGCATTACAGCCGTCTTCGGCCCGGTTTGCTTGAATCCTGATGGTGCAATGAGCAAGGGTCTCACATCTGAGAATACCCTTCCACGCTTAGGGTGGACAAAAATATTTACAACAAGGGGTGGTGAGGGACAGAGTCTCTGAATTAAGCAGAAAGCTCTCACCCAGTCAAGAGATCAGGGCTAGATCCAACACCGTTTTTTAGCTCACTGCACCATCCCAGTTTCAGAACCTGGCTGTATGCAAATTAGTCTGTTCCTGTCCCAGTGCATGCTGGGAACAGGGCAAACCAAACTACAAAAGCCAATTCTTACACTGGGAAGGAAACAAGCTCCCGGGGACCGGTTTCTGGCATTACAGCCGTCTTCGGCCCGTCTCCTTTCTGGTAAAGAATTGGCTTGGTAGTTTAGTCTGCCCTGTTCCCATGATGCACTGGGCCAGGGACAGACTGATTTGCATATAGCCAGGTTCTGAGCTGGGATGGGGCAGTGAGATAAATAACGGTGATGGATCAAGCCCTGATCTTTGGACTGGGTAAGAGTGGTCTGCTCAATTCAGACACTCTGTTCATCACCACCCCCTTTTGTAAATCGATTTTGGCCACTATAGGTGTGGCAGGGTATACTCAGACATGAGTCCCTTTCTCACTGCTCCATCAGGATTCAAGCAAGCCGGGCCAAAGACGGCTGAAATGCCAGAAACCGGTCCCCGGTAGCTTGTCTCCTTTCTGGTAAAGAATTGGCTTGGTAGTTTAGTCTGCCCTGTTCCCATGATGCACTGGGCCAGGGACAGACTGATTTGCATATAGCCAGGTTCTGAGCTGGGATGGGGCAGTGAGATAAATAATGGTGATGGATCAAGCCCTGATCTTTGGACTGGGTAAGAGTGGTCTGCTCAATTCAGACACTCTGTTCATCACCACCCCCTTTTGTAAATCGATTTTGGCCACTATAGGTGTGGCAGGGTATACTCAGACATGAGTCCCTTTCTCACTGCTCCATCAGGATTCAAGCAAGCCGGGCCGAAGACGGCTGAAATGCCAGAAACTGGTCCCCGGTAGCTTGTCTCCTTTCTGGTAAAGAATTGGCTTGGTAGTTTAGTCTGCCCTGTTCCCATGATGCACTGGGCCAGGGACAGACTGATTTGCATACAGCCAGGTTCTGAGCTGGGATGGGGCAGTGAGATAAATAACGGTGATGGATCAAGCCCTGATCTTTGGACTGGGTAAGAGTGGTCTGCTCAATTCAGACACTCTGTTCATCACCACCCCCTTTTGTAAATCGATTTTGGCCACTATAGGTGTGGCAGGGTATACTCAGACATGAGTCCCTTTCTCACTGCTCCATCAGGATTCAAGCAAGCCGGGCCGAAGACGGCTGAAATGCCAGAAACCGGTCCCCGGTAGCTTGTCTCCTTTCTGGTAAAGAATTGGCTTGGTAGTTTAGTCTGCCCTGTTCCCATGATGCACTGGGCCAGGGACAGACTGATTTGCATATAGCCAGGTTCTGAGCTGGGATGGGGCAGTGAGATAAATAACGGTGATGGATCAAGCCCTGATCTTTGGACTGGGTAAGAGTGGTCTGCTCAATTCAGACACTCTGTTCATCACCACCCCCTTTTGTAAATCGATTTTGGCCACTAAAGGTGTGGCAGGGTATACTCAGACATGAGTCCCTTTCTCACTGCTCCATCAGGATTCAAGCAAGCCGGGCCGAAGACGGCTGAAATGCCAGAAACCGGTCCCCGGTAGCTTGTCTCCTTTCTGGTAAAGAATTGGCTTGGTAGTTTAGTCTGCCCTGTTCCCATGATGCACTGGGCCAGGGACAGACTGATTTGCATATAGCCAGGTTCTGAGCTGGGATGGGGCAGTGAGATAAATAACGGTGATGGATCAAGCCCTGATCTTTGGACTGGGTAAGAGTGGTCTGCTCAATTCAGACACTCTGTTCATCACCACCCCCTTTTGTAAATCGATTTTGGCCACTATAGGTGTGGCAGGGTATACTCAGACATGAGTCCCTTTCTCACTGCTCCATCAGGATTCAAGCAAGCCGGGCCGAAGACGGCTGAAATGCCAGAAACCGGTCCCCGGTAGCTTGTCTCCTTTCTGGTAAAGAATTGGCTTGGTAGTTTAGTCTGCCCTGTTCCCATGATGCACTGGGCCAGGGACAGACTGATTTGCATATAGCCAGGTTCTGAGCTGGGATGGGGCAGTGAGATAAATAACGGTGATGGATCAAGCCCTGATCTTTGGACTGGGTAAGAGTGGTCTGCTCAATTCAGACACTCTGTTCATCACCACCCCCTTTTGTAAATCGATTTTGGCCACTATAGGTGTGGCAGGGTATACTCAGACATGAGTCCCTTTCTCACTGCTCCATCAGGATTCAAGCAAGCCGGGCCGAAGACGGCTGAAATGCCAGAAACCGGTCCCCGGTAGCTTGTCTCCTTTCTGGTAAAGAATTGGCTTGGTAGTTTAGTCTGCCCTGTTCCCATGATGCACTGGGCCAGGGACAGACTGATTTGCATATAGCCAGGTTCTGAGCTGGGATGGGGCAGTGAGATAAATAACGGTGATGGATCAAGCCCTGATCTTTGGACTGGGTAAGAGTGGTCTGCTCAATTCAGACACTCTGTTCATCACCACCCCCTTTTGTAAATCGATTTTGGCCACTATAGGTGTGGCAGGGTATACTCAGACATGAGTCCCTTTCTCACTGCTCCATCAGGATTCAAGCAAGCCGGGCCGAAGACGGCTGAAATGCCAGAAACCGGTCCCCGGTAGCTTGTCTCCTTTCTGGTAAAGAATTGGCTTGGTAGTTTAGTCTGCCCTGTTCCCATGATGCACTGGGCCAGGGACAGACTGATTTGCATATAGCCAGGTTCTGAGCTGGGATGGGGCAGTGAGATAAATAACGGTGATGGATCAAGCCCTGATCTTTGGACTGGGTAAGAGTGGTCTGCTCAATTCAGACACTCTGTTCATCACCACCCCCTTTTGTAAATTGATCCCGTTTGACACTTGGCTGGTTCCAAATCTCATTATCTCACCTTTGGGAGTGGTACCTAAGAAGGAGCAAGGGGAGCTCAGGCTGATTCACCATCTGTCCTGGCCGGAGGGGAGTTAAGTGAATGATTTCATTGCGGAGGAGGATTCCAGGATGTTGTATGCTTCGGTCGACAATGCCATCGGTCTGGTGCGGGTGTTTGGTCTGGGGGCAGAAATGGCAAAATGTGACATAAATAAAGTCGGCGTTTCACCTCCTTCCTATTCATCCGGCTGATTTCTCCCTGCTGGTGATGCAGTTTGAAGGGGCCATCTTTGTAGACCGGGTCTTGCCAATGGGTTTGCGATTTTCTGCACTTTGTTCGAGACATTCAGTTCATTTCTGCAGCGGGCCTTCATGGACAGGAGTGGGCATCGGCTGGTGTCACACTACCTTGATGATTTTTTGTTTGCTGGGAAGGGACAGACGGAGGGGTGTGGGGTGGCTCTGGGCAGTTCCAGAGTTTGGCTCAGGATTTTGGAGTTCCTTTAGGGCCTGAGAAGACAGCCGGCCCAGTTGCTGTTCGACTTTTTTGGGTATCGAGCTGGATTCAGTGGCATGGTTGCATGGCTGCCAGAGCAGAAAGTGAATGAGATGCAGGTTTTTATGTTACACGTGATCGGGAAAAGGAAGATTGATCTGAGGGCGATGCAGCGTCTCCTGGGTTTGCTGAACTTTTCGTGCCAGGTGGTGAGGGCTGGGAGGACGTTTTGCAGGCGCCTTGGCATAGCCATGTCGGGGGCCGTGCTGCCTCATCACAGAGTCAGGGTCACTCTGGGGGTCTGGTTGGATCTGTGGGTATGGCAAAGTTTCTTGGATGCAACTCTTTTCGGATGCTGCAGGTGCTGCCGGTTTTGGAATTTTCTGGGACAGGAGATGGTGCGCTGAGCAGTGGCCAGCCCATTGGCTGCAGCAGGGCAGGAGCATTGCTTTTCTTGAATTCTTCCCTTTATTGGTGGCACTGAAGGTGTGGGTTCTGGAGTTTCAGTACAGGTCGGTTTTGTTTCATGTCGACAACAGGACAGTGGTGGACTTGGTGAACAATCAGAAGGCAAGTGTTGCGCTTACGTTTAAGTTTTATGCTGCTATGTTTGCGATTTAATGTGCTCTTCCGCACGCAACATGTCCTGGGAGCAAGCAATGACATTGCGGATGCATTGTCTTGTTCGCTGTGGCAGCGTTTCAGGAGGCTGGCGCTGGGAGTGGAAGCTTGCAAGACCAAGAAGCCGGAGGGTATCTGGGTCTGGGGGGAGGGAGAGTAGTGGGTTTGGTGGAAAAATCTATAGCGGAGTCAAGGAGGCGCTCTTACAGGTTGGCGTGGTCTGAATTTGGTGCCTTTTTGGGTTGGACTAGGGATGCATGGCATAGGCCCAAGCGCAACTGTGAGCAAGGAGTGGTTCGATTTGTGCTGGATTGCATGGACAGGGGACTGTCGCAGAGGACAATTTCTGGAAAACTGGCACGGATTTCTTTTTACAGCATTTTGCATTTTGATTTAGATCCAGCTAGAAATGATTTGCTGAGCAGAATGTTGAAAGGTTGAGGGTGTGAGAGGGGGGAAGGTGGGGAGAGGCGCCTCAAGAGGCGATTACGTTTGAGTAGTTGTGGTGCTTGTTGGCGGAGTTGCCACATTGCTGTTATGATGGCCACAAAGTGGCTTTGTTCCGGTTGTGCATGATTTGGATGTTTTTTAGGGCTTTTCGGGTGTCCGAATTGGTGGAGACAAGGGGCACGCCTGGTAGAATGTTTGAGGACACGCGTCTGGATGGGTCTCGGCTGAGTATTTGGTTGGGCCATTCCAAAACGGACCAAGTCAGACGGGGCAAGTGGGTTTGGCTGGGTGAGAGTGGTTGTGCAGAGGTGTGCCCGGTGCGTTAGTGGATGGAATTTTGTGGCAAGGCGCAGACGACGGTGGGGGAAATACTTTGTCATGTCAGTTGCTGCCAGTGTTGAGGATGATGCTGCGGCACGTAGGCAGGGATCTTGCTAGGTATGGGACGCACTAGGTCTGGATAGGGGCGGCCACAGCAGCAGCTAGGTTGGAGTGGTCGAGGGATGAGATCAGGAGGATTGGGTGTTGGAGGTCTCGCTGTTGCGAACGCTATGTGCGCAAATGATGAGGGGACGTTTGGGGTAGGCAGGGCTGCGGCTGGCGCATTGATAATGTATTGTTTGTGGTGCTAATCTCTTTTTCCTTCGTAGGTTGCGTTAGGGGGCCAGGAGCCAAGACGGTTACCTGGATTGTTGGGCACTCCTTTGTTCACTGGGCCTCAAAGTGTGCGGACAGACAGGTGTACGGCTGTAGCCTAAGCCTGTGGAGCAGCCATCATGAGGTCCATTGATAGGGTAAGAGTGGTATGCAATGGGGTGCTTTGTTGCCCGGGCTGACGAGAAAGTTGGCTCAGCTGGGCTGCCCGGACATGATTGTTATCCACTTGAGGGAAAATGACCTGGTCAAACAGTCAGGAGTGTCATTGCTACATCTGATGCAACGGGACTTGGAGGCTATGAGGAGAAATCTGGCTGGCGCCTGCATTGTTTGGACTGAGTTTGTGCCACAAAGTATCTGAAGGGGGGCACTGAAGCCTGCAGCCATTGAAAGGACGAGGCAAAAGCTGAATAGGGCTATGAGACTTTTTTGTGGTGACCATAGGATCAAAGTCATTGCTCATGTGGGGCTGCGGCTCGTGAAGCCCCTTCTCTTTCGCGATGACGGAGTGCACCTTTCGTACATGGGGAATGCATAATATTTTACGGAAATGCGGGATGCTATCAGTCATTTGTGGAACGAGTCTATCTGGTGCCGACACGTGTGAGAACATAAGGTGCACTGGTGTGGGGTGGGGCAGGTAACCACCTTCCGGGGGTTTCCTGGTTGGCAGTACTTGGGAGGGGTGGGGAGTCCATTACGGGCATAATCACCCTTCCGGGGAGGGGGATACAGGTGCAGGATGGGGGTGTGGCAGGCAGGAGTGCGATGGCTGGAGATGCTGGAGGAGGTTAAAGAGAAGTGAGGAAGTGAATGGTATAAGTGAAGAGGTTGTGGTGTGAATTGGGAGTGAGTAATTGGAGTATGAGAGTGGATGATCGTTGGTAGACATGAGGTTGGGGATTGTTAACTGTTTATTGGTGTTCTGTTGAAGTTGGTTGTCAACCCTGTCCTAATAAATGGCCTTTAACACTAAACTAACTCCGTGGAGTGGTTATTGCGCGATGTAATAACAGTGTCTGGAAGTCTATCCTCTACAGACCTGATCACAACTATCCTGGAACCTGGTCTGTTGATCCAGCAATTATCCTCCCTTCCCCCCCAGCCCCCCAGTCAAACACTCACTGCACGCAGCTCTCGATACCCATTGTTTTTTTCTGGTGGACCAGCGGCTGTGACCGCCTTCTTTCTATGACAACTATCCCCCTCAATTAAACAGCTTTTTCGGTTCCCTAAATGGATTTGATTGCCTGCGACTGAAATCTGAAACAAAGCAAGTATTCATGTTTAAAATCCCGAAGTGGAATTGGTTGCCAGGATCCCATCCTTAACAGCCAAAACTTATGGTCTGTTACGTTCTTATGTCAAGATGCGATGACTCTATAAACAAGTGGCAGGGCAGCAATCCCCTTGTACGGTGACGCAACAAGTTAAAAAAAAATCACTTAAAACATATTTAAATATTCCTTGTGCAACATTAAAGACTGCTTTCGGCGAATAAACAGTCTGTAATATTAATATAGTTTAAGTAAAATTGCTGATCAGAAAGTAAAGGGTTCCTAGTACCTAATGTAATGCCATGTGTGCTACTTATCACAAATGTTTCAAACTCCACCAGTTTGATCACACGGGCGAGTGAATTGTGGCATAGTCCGCACTGTCATTTTCCTGGTCACCTTTCCTGCTTGGCCTCCCAGATATTTTTGGTTCTAGTTGGCACGGGAGGTGCTGAGAGAAGAAACTACTCCTCCGACTGTGAAGGCAGGCAGTGAGTGAAGTGGAGATAGAAGAACGAGAGAGTGAGATAGAGAGAGTGACACTACGAGCATACAGAGGCGGAGAGCAAAGCCCGAAAGCAGTAACTTAGACCCACTGACCCGAAGCAAACTCGCAAAGAAAAACAACAATTCCCTTTTCTTAAATGTTATAGGGGTATAAGCCCCTCTCAAAGCTTTTTACCACCCATATCAAGGATGAACCGTATGTTGTAAACAGAGTTGCATCAAGATCGACAAATTTACAAATCCAACCGTTTTGTGTAAAAAATTTCTAGAAAAACAAAAACAAAAAGGTTTTTCCTTATCTATGTCCCCTCAGACCTAAACGGTATAGCAGAGTATATTCATAATTTTACACACCACTACACTAATGGCAATATGCATGTACACAGGAGAGTTTTGTTAAAAACAGTTTCTTTATTTGATCAAGATACTGACCATATGGATTTAAAAACAAAGTCTATCACATTTATGCAATCATCATAATTACAATTTAAAAGATACAAAAACCATGAAAAAGTGTCGACGCGGCGTTTCGGTGATGTGGTTTTTCACCTTCTTCAGGACAAAGATTAAAATCACTATAGAATTAAAAAATACAAAGTTTACAATTACTTTCTGTTTAAAATGCAAACAGGCATGTATTTAAAGACACATTTAACCAACATTTCCCCCAAACATGGTACAGTATTCCCTGTGTCACTCTGTCTCATTCACATATGATCCATTAGTTTCATTTACATGAGCGTATTAAGGTCAACTATTTCTCAAACAAAGTTGTACGTTCTATAAAAACATTAATTCAATGGTCTGGGAGACATATAGATTCTAAGGGGCAATCTCCTTACATCATGGACATGTTACAATATCTAAAATATTTGACAATCTTGCAACCTGTTACGGTGTTACCTTGTGTGGTATACCTCTACTGAACACCCATTAATGCATCATTGACACCTGTAAAGCTCGTCTCTTATAAACAGGAGAAACCCCTATATTAATTGGGTTTTCATTGGCTGGAAAGAGTGCTGTGTCCACTGTTTATGTCTAAGGACCCTGCATCTTCCTTGCTACACTAGCATTCAAAAAACGTGGTACCATGCAACTCGAGTAAAGAGCCCGGCCTGCGAACTCCGTTGTGAACATACTCTGTGGACCCCGGAAACGATTGCCACTTCACATTTCAAAATCAGTTATCACATGGACTCTGCTGTGACAGGCACGCCAATGAGGAGGTCTAGGTCCGGGCAGACTCTGAACACCTTATTTTATTGTTTGTCTCTTTCTGTTCTAGCTCTCTGAAATGGTGGCTTTTCTTACTTGTAGCGCTTTTTAAAAAACCTTAAATAATTATGATGCATCTTACCTCACATGTAAAGCTTGCAACGTCTTTAAACACAAGCGATAGTGTTCCAGACAAAATTAAAAGGTAAAAAAAGAGTGCAGGCAGAACAAGAAATACCCTGAATAGAAATTACTTTTGCAACAGGGACTGTCGCCATGGGCATAATGAACACACCAAAAGAAGGGACAAATAGCACCAATTCACCACAGGAAAGAAAGACAGCTCGAAATGCACATGAGGGATGGGCATGGCCATACTGCATATGTGGAATGTAGCATGGCTCGCAGACTCTAGGCTCAACCTAAAAAGGTTAACTTTTCAAGTGAAGTTTCAAAGAGTTCAGAGATGTCAAGCGATTCATGTTTGCCCATTACAGGAGATTTCCCGAGTATTTACCTCATAAATGTGGGTGAATGCCCAATTTAATACAGGTGATCTTTCAGTGGATTTTTGGGAAATGAGGATCTAGTGGAAAATTAAACAGGGTTTTATAACATGATCACACTTTCTGAGCGTATATAGGAAGAATACTGAATAATTCTGAATATACTGAAAATCCTTAAGCTCAGTAGCTGCAAATATGGGCCTTTTGCTTTAATTAAAAATGGATCAGAAATACGAGTTAAACAGGAATGTGCAGGTGGCGACTTTTTACCTAGATAGCAGTATTTAATAAGACTAGCTAGTTCATCACTGAATTTGTGTGCTGCCTCTTCTTTTTCTCCTTCAACGCAGCATTACCTCGGCCACAGTGCTGAAGATTAAGGGGTTGCACATATTTGTTTACACCTACAGAGCAATTGAATGTTCTTTCAGCATTTGTCCAGAGAAAGCTAAGCATAATTATAACGTTTGTCCAACATCTCCATCCACAATTTCATATCCATGAGGTCCACCAGTGGCACATTTTGAGTAGGATATGATGGATGAGTAGCTCACACTGACCCATCAACACCAGTAGCTGTGAAGGTCAGTGTGCTGATCGGCTTGGAAGGAAACTTTGTATGGGTTGGAGAGAGGAATCAGGGAATGGCAGGTGCAGCCCTACAAACAGCAATGACAGTATTATCAAACTGACATTGCCTCTCATTTTCTGTCACAAACCATAAAGCGCAGATACCCACAGTTTTTTACTTGAAATGTATTAGTCAGACCAGGACATTTGAAGCAGGTGCAACGTTAGGGAAATGTTTTAATTTTTCCAAACATTCCACTCATTGCATATGTGTTGCACTATGCAGCCCTCATACAGTGTGTGAAATCCTATAGAAATGATGTAAGTATTGGATTTTGTAGTGGGAAGGAACACATCCAGTACAAAAGGTATGCTAGACATCACACACACCTTTGAAATATTGTGCAAGAGGTATGTATAGTACTATGAATCCTCTTTGTGCAACAGTAGAGGGGATGAAAGCAGCAGCAGGCCATTTTTTGTAAATATGGCTCCAAATTGCTGTCCCCCATTGTGTAGCCCTGTGCCATAACTACTGTTTAAATTGGTAATTTGAAAACTTTATTAGAGTTTTTGGTTGCATTTGGGAATAGTTTTTTCAACACAAACTTAGTATTTTTTCTGTTGTTTTGGAGTTTTTAATAGTCATTTTACATTTTGTTTTTTTTAATATATTTGTAATAATTAGTATATATTATATGTTTTCAACCTTGTGCCTATTATTTGTTTAGGTTGAAGTGAGAATAGTAAATCTGACCTCACTTGATGTCCAGACCTTTCCCTACTATTAGTTATCTTGAAGCAGAAAGGGTAAATTTGCCCCCCCCCTCCCTTCTGATAAAGCCCAATAATGTTCTTACGGTTGATTAGGTTGGAGTCGGAATAGTAAATGTGGCCCCTCCAAAGTTCACAGGTTTCACTAATATGGGGCTTGGCCAGCAACATGGCCGGGTAGCTGTGTCTGTTCAAAGCTCTGGCAACCCACACCTTAACCTGTTTGAAATCCCTCTCTTCAGTCAGACAAACAAGAAATGCCCTCAACAGGAGGGAACTCACTGGGCACATAAGGCTAATGGGATGCTGATCCGGGCTTTGGAGGCCCTCTGAAAATAAAGCTGTTCTGAGAAGGAAGCAGAGCGTGGTTGCTCAAGATGGCAATGTCCATGGGCTGATGAAACTCAAGACGGAGAAGTGAACGAGAGTGGTTGGCGCCCATGTGAGTCCCCCCCGTGATACCCTCACTGGACGTGGAGGTGTCGGGGTCCCCCATTGATCGAATAGCCACTCTTGGGATGCTGACCTCCCTCTAGTGTGGCCCCCGGGGAAAGCTGTGGACCCTCCAGCCAGTAACATAGGTAAGAAGGGCTGCGTGGCTGTGGGCAACATAGGGATTCTGCTGGGGCGCTGTTGCCATTGGTGGATAATGATGTGGGAGAGACTGGGAAGGCAGCTCACACCCTGATAGAAGGAGACTGGTGGCCAAGCAGTGAGGAGGTTTTGGCACATCTGGGGCCCAGGTGGAGGAGAGAGCACATTTGGAGGGTCACAGATGGTTTCCAGCTACAGGGGACTGATGATAATGCAGGTTGGGGCACTCAAGTCCTAGGGCACACAGACCTGCGTCCGACAGTGGCCAACCTCTCCCCCTAGGATTACTGAGTCAGGAGGAACGGAAATGGCAACTCCCTGAGTGGGACATGCCTAGGCCGGTGGTGCTGAGATGCTGGGTAAGTAAGTAAGTAAGTGTATTTGCATAGTTAGTTAAAACCATTTCAATACAAGCTTTAACATTTTCGTCTACATATAAAAAACAATATATCCTATAACCTTTAAATTCCATCTATATACAAACAAACAATTTATCACCACACACAATTTTTCCTTTCCAATTAAATCATGAGATCTCAATTTTTAAACGACCGAGAATAGATATATGTTCTATCATACGATTATTTTAATATTAATTAAGAATCAAGTCTTGGCAGTTTTTTTTCCTCTAACTACATGAACTTCACAAGACTACAGTTCAACTGAGGATAGTGGAGAATAAAAATTATCTAAAGACAATTACGAAACCAGTCTTATCATTTTCTTTTTCACTACCTTCATGAACTTCACAAGACTACAGTTCAGCTGTGAGTCGTGGGATGCGAAGAATATCTGAATGAAAGTTAAGAGTCAAGTCTTGGCATTTTCTTTTCCACTGCCTTCATGAACCTCACAAGACTACAATTCAGCTGAGGATTGTGGGGGGTGAAGCATGCAAGAACTGCCAGTCTTCTTGAGCGAATTCCACGTAGGTTAAAATCGTATTTTAGCAGATTCTTTCATTCTTCCCGCAATTTATCACAGGGACACAGCAAATGAGGCATGTCCTCCGGCACCGTACCATATAAATGACAGAGGGAGCCTGCTTTATCCTTTAACCAGTGTGGAAGGTGCCAAATACAGGGTAACAGACCCAGTCTGTACTTTAAAAATTTCATTTGAACTATTTTTGAGTAGCCCAAATCAAGGTAACTCTGCGGTGCCTGTGTAGAATACGTGTTGAGGATCACCCAGCGGTGTGACCTTTTTGCAAGTAATGCCTTGTCTTTAACCCATGAGAGATGTTTAACTGTTTTCCTGACCATTCTGTTAATTGTAATATGGCTTGTGGGAGTGTCCTTAAGCTGATGCAAGCCAAGATTCGACAGGCTCTTTTTAAGGTACTTTGTAGCCGGTGAGGCTGGGTGTTGTGCTAATTCCTTCCATAAATAGTCATTTAACTTTTCTTCTTTGGTTTTGCACGTTTTGTCCCAAACAATTATGCATGCCCCCTGTCTTACCAGGAGCAGCTTCTGGACACCAAACTCGAGCCTAATTTGAGCTGGTGAGGTTTGTTTAGGAAAGCTAAAAATAATTCTATACATAGCTGCAACTGTGTTGTCCAGGATCTTGACATCTCTACCTCTCAGTACCTCACTTTCGTAAGTCATTGTAGGCAACATTTTAGCGCATATCACAGGAGGCAGGAGAGACGGGCCGGTAAGTTTACTGTTTAATGCTTTTGGAGCAATTGCTGTTGCAATGCCTTTGCCTCTGATGCTCATTTTCTGAACAGTAAACTGGCCACTGTAATCAATTTTTACACCTAGATCCTTATATACTGTTGCATCCTCAATAAGAGCATTATTCCAAAACCAGGAGAGTGACTTGTTCCTTTTCTTACTGATTGTCATTGTCCGTGTTTTCTCCAAGTGTATTGTCAGTTCAATTATATCCAAGTATCGCTTTGTTGCATTCACCAGATGGTGTAGCCCAACTTTAGTATGGCTGATTAGGACTGTGTTGTCCGCATAGGGAAGACACAGTAATAATAACCCTCCTAATTTTGGAGCATGGTAGTGGCAACTATTGAGGATCGGGATTAGGTCCCCTAAAACCAAATTGAATAGTGTGGGAGCTAAACACAGCCCTGTTCATGACCCTTATTGGTTTCTATTCGTCTTGACAGGAGTGTACCATCACCCAACTTTATCTGGATCCATGTCTCTGTGTGCAGGTTGATCAGCAGGTCTAACTGTGGTCTTGCTATACCCCATCTCTTTAATTTAGACCATATGATGTCCCTTATAATCTATAAAACAAAATTGCAAATTGAATTGGCATTTTAGTTGTTTCAGCCTTGTCTATTAGCATGCATTTTGTTAAGATGTTGGATGTTGTCCCCACCGACTTGGCGAACCCGGTCTGGTTTACTGGAATTAAGGATTTCTCTGTGGCCCATTCCTGCAGTTCACCTAAAAGTATTCCTGCAACATATTTTGCCTCGTTACCCATAAGGGCAACTAGATGATAATTTTGAGGAAGTGACTTGTACCTACATTTAAAAATGGGAGAGTGGGGCGTGGCAAGATGGCGACAGAGTGAGACTGTCTTTGAGGCCCTCCAGCGCCGATTTATTTAGCTTTGTCCAGCAACCCTCTAAGACCCACCTTTGCCTGTGATTCGGCTCCGCCTAGGGGCCCGGTACTGCAGGGAGGCGTCCGGTGGTGCTTTTCTTTCGCCGCTGCCCTAAGTCTGCCGAGCCCGGTGATTGGAGCTAGGGCGAGGTGAGGCCCAGGCGCCAGCGGGGCTGCGACATCAGGATGCCCGGTCCGGAGACAGCAGCTTGCAGCAGAGGCCCCCGGACCAGTACCTGGGGTCCCCACAATGAGTGCAGCAGTGCCGACGGTACAGCGGGATTGAGTGCTGTACTGGCTCTGAGCGGGGAGAGCCGAGGGGAGACGCGGCAGCTGGGCGGCGCCACACACGTGAGGCTGGGGCTTGTGGGCCTGTGACCGAGGGCGCAGCACCGGAGCTCGGTGAGGAGATCCGAGGTGCGACGAGGTGGCTGGGCAGCACCTCCCACCTGCGACCGAGGCTTCTGGGCCTGTGGCGGCTGATTACCCGGGAGGACCTGATGATCCACGGGGGGCATTACAGAGGACCTCGGCTACAGGACGAAGCAAGGTGGCAGCAGAAGCGGCAGACAGAGCAACACGCAGAAGACAGCCCTTTTGCCCTGAAGGATAGCGCGGACGTGTGGGCCCTGAACAGCAAAACAGCATCGCAGCCTAAGAGAAGCCAGTCTGCGCCAGTCCGCGTCCATCTGCTCCCTGATCCCTCAATCCTGGTAGCATGGTGGGTAATTTACTCAGCTATGATTCCCTCTCTTTGCATAATTTGCGCCAAACTATTAACCCCCAATGCCTGCATTCGGTGCGCCCAGTAGGTAGTAAAACCCATTGCAATGTCTGCAATTGGAAAGTATCTCCTAAACTCACAGGGAGACACTCTACCGATCATAGCTGGAAGATGTTCCTTCTCAACTGCAGATCGATGCCTAAACACCATACAGAGCTGGCCCTGCTGATAGAAGAGCATAAGCCCGATGTCCTCTTTTTAACAGAGACTTGGCTTCAGCTTGAAGCTGATCCTACTATAAGATGGGCTACCCCACAGGGTTATACTGTAAAGAGACTGGACCGCAACACAGGTAGAGGCGGAGGGTTAGCCATCATATACAGAGAACAGTTTAAATGTCACATCACCCCCTCCACTACGTCTGTTGGTGAAAGTCTACTCTTTATTTTAGAGCTATCCCCTACCAATACTTTTACAGGCCTTCTGGTCTACTGACCGCCTGTAACACCAGGTCAATTTGTTACAAACATGACTGACTTAGTCGCCAACCTAGTACCCACCTCAGCTAATTTTACTGTGTTAGGTGACCTTAATCTACATTTGGATGACCCGCTTGACCCTGTAGCCAACAGTCTTCGACTGAACTTTCAAGCTATCGACCTGACCCAAAAAGGATTCCTCCCCACTCATACTAAGGGTCATCTTCTAGAACACATCTATAGTAATCTTGATAGTCTAAATGTTGAGTTGCCTGTGCTACTGCCCTGGACCGACCACTGTTTAATACACTTCACATGGACTACCAGAAACCCCTCTGCTACACAAGAGTAAAAAAAACACTGGGGTCGGAAATGGGCCTCACTCCCTTCCTCTAAATGGGAATCGGTACTTGCTGAACTCAAACCCTCGGAATCTGCCAACCCCAATTTAGCTAGTACCAACTTTGACAATTGGATCACCAATTCCCTCAACATAGTCCTCCTGAAGGTACCTTTGCATTCCATACAAAGACAAAAGGTGGCCCCTTGGTACTCCCCCACATTAAGAGACATGAAACAATCATGTTGTAAACTGGAAAGAGCCTGGAGGCGGGACCGTACACAGCATAAGAAAGCAGATTACAGAGCCGCAATTGGACTGTATAAAAAGGAAATTAAGCTAGCCCAAGCCCAATTTTACGAATCAAAAATCAATCTGGCTGCGAACGCCCCCAAAGAAATTTTTAAAATAGCTAAATCACTGATTTCCCTCCCCCTGAACGTATGTCACCAGATGGAGCATTAGCTCGTTGCAACAAGCTAGCAACTTTCTTCTCACAGAAGATTCCGACTATCTATTCCTCTTTTGCCATGGACAGAAGTGGCGCGGATGTTGCCACCATGGCAAGTCCTAATACTTTGGCTCCCTGTCTGATAGACAA
Source organism: Lissotriton vulgaris (assembly GCF_964263255.1). Taxonomy (NCBI): domain Eukaryota; kingdom Metazoa; phylum Chordata; class Amphibia; order Caudata; family Salamandridae; genus Lissotriton; species Lissotriton vulgaris. Next base: position 83,771 of record NW_028255588.1, on the reverse strand, counting down.
ATTCACTCTTTTAGATTCCACCTCTTTGGATAAAATAATCCCTAAAGTTGTTTCAGGATCTCCTAGCGATCCAGCACCCCCTCAGTATCTTACCATAGTCATTGACGCTATCCGCCCAGTCAATCTCGATGTCCTCAAATCCTCCATCACCTCGAGCACTGTCCCAGCCGCGTGGAAATGCGCAATGGTCAAAGCCCTTCTGAAAAAACCCTCTCTAGACCAAAATAACCCAGCTAACTTCCGCCTCATCTCAATATTACCTTGGATGAGTAAACTGCTAGAAAAGCATATTAATAACATCTTAGTAGATTATTTAGAATTTAATAATCTGCTGTGCACTTCCCAGACGGGATTCCGCCCCCAGCACGGAACCGAGACAGCGTTGCTAGCAGTAACTGAAGAAGCAAGATATGTGCTTGACCGGGGAGGGAAAGCAGCCATCATACTATTAGAACTTAGCGCCGCGTTCTACACGGTTAACCATGCCACTTTATTACATCGTTTGAAGGGCATAGGAGTGTAGGGCACGGCCCTGGCTTGGCTGACTTCCTTCCTGGATGAGTGCTTCTTCCAGGTGTTCGAGGGGGAGGTAGTATCCTCCATGCAGCCGCTCAACTGTGGGGTCCCCAGGGCTCTGCCCTGAGCCCCACACTTTTCAACGTTGACCTGAGGCCCTTGGCGGAGATAGTCCATCCCTTTGGTGTCCATATTGTCACCTACGCAGACGACACTCAGCTGGTGGTCTCATTGGACCATGCTGAGGGGTCGTCTAGCACATTGGGCCCCTGTCTAGAGGCTGTGGCTAAATGGATGCAATCCTCCTGCCTCAGACTAAACGGGGAGAAGACAGAAATAATGCTATTGGGCAACCCCTCACCTACCATCCTGACATCGATTTGGCCCACGTGTCTAGGCTGCACTCCCCCCGCCAAACCTCAGACAAAGAGCCTGGGGGTCTGGCTTGATAAATCTCTGGATTTTACCTTCCAGGCCACTAAAACAGCCTCCACCTGTTTTGGGCTAATGAGAATGCTCAGGAAAGTGCTCCACTTGCTTCCGTTCCAGGCGAGGAGAGTCATGGTACAGGCCATGATACTCTCCCGCCTGGTTTACGGCAATGCTCTCTATCTAGGAGCCCCGGTGGCAGCGATTAACAAACTTCAGGTCACCCAAAACTGTGCGGCTCGACTGCTCTTTAATATTCCACGCTGGCAGTCGGCCAAACATTCCCTAAAGAAGCTGCATTGGCTTCCGGTGGCTGCCAGGGTACAATTCAAAGCTATATGGTTTGTTCAAAAAGCCATCCATAGAACAGGTCCTGCCATCATGTACCCCCTAGCCATTCCCTACCTCCCTCTCAGAGCTCTCAGCTCCAGCTCGTTGCATCTAGCCACCACGACTAAAATCAATAAGGCTCGCTGGGGCGGATGCTCATTCTCGCACAATGCTGCGAGAATGTGGAATTCCCTCCCTCTTGATCTTAGAGAGAACAACAACCAGATGTCATTCAGGAGGTCTTTAAAAACTCACTTGTTTGGAAGAGCTTATTAACCACCCTAGCCTACCGCCCTGGAATTCAGTTAAGCGCTGCGAGGCCTCTGGGTAGTCTATGCGCTATATAAATATAATTTTTCATTTCATTTCATTTCAGTGCAACTGAGCCACTGGGAGCGGCGGGGTGAGCTCCTGCGCCCTATTGTTGACCGCAGGGAGGACGACGCTGACCAGAGACCCCCCCGAGTCTCTGAGGGTGGACATCAAGCCATAGGGAACTGTGGCTGGTGGGCGAACAGCTGTGTCGCCGTGTGGCCTGCGTCGGGGTGCTTGTGCTCAACCTCTAACCTTGGGTGAAGGTGCCTGCAATTGGAAAGGTCTTTGAGGAGCACATCAGCAACCATGGCGTCAAACAGGACAAAAAAGGACAAGCCTGGGAAGGATGGGATCCCGAAAGGCGCAGCGCAATCCGCTTCGCCTATCCTAGACGAATCCCCAAAAAAGGGTGAAAACGAAGAGCCCGCGACCAAGGCCTTATTGATAGAACTCTTTGCGGCCATTAAAGAGGACATATCTGAGCTGCGCTCACAATTGGCCTCCGACCTGCGTGAAGTAAGGAGAGATGTGGACGGAGTAGGGGAGCGGGTCTCTACGCTGGAAGAACACGACGTGGGTACAGAAGAGGACATTCACCAGCTGCAGCAAGATGTGATCCGCCTGACGGAGCAAAACCTTGACCTGCAGGCCCACCCAGAGGACTTGGAAAATAGGTCCTGTCGCAACAATATTCGCATTCGCTCAGTTCCCTGGAAAGGTTAGGGGGAGGACCTGAGGGAGTACGTCAAGGCGCTATTCAAACACATTCTTGAGGAGGAGGACATCCAGACCATACGAATGGACCGAGTGCACAGGGTGGGTCTGCCACGAGGACCCCAAGCGCCACCCCCTGACATCCTGGTGTGTGTCCATGATTTTCAGCTGAAGGACCGGATCCTTAGGAAAGCACGAGATCTGGCTCCCCTCCAATTCCGAGACCATCGCCCCCTGCTGTTTCAGGATTTAGCGGCTTCCACACTACAAAAGCGCAGGGCCTTCAAGCCTGTGACCACATATCTCCAGGAACAAAAAGTGCCCTATTCTTGGGGGCACCCCTTTCATCTTATCTTCCGTTGGCAGAATAAGTTGGTCCAGGTGCATTCTTTCGAGCAGGGGATGGATCTTCTGGGCTTGGAACGCCAGGACCCAGCTTCCAGGAACAGTGGCCCAACTGGCATACGACAACGGCGCTCAGCAGAGTGGCAGAGAGTGGGCAAGCCAATGCAGACGGGGGGGGCCAGACCTGTCAGGAAAGATGCAGGAGCGGGGTGCGGCAGTCGCTTCTTTGGCCCAAGTCACTGACGCAGCAATGGACCGCGGTGTGGCGGCCTCATGAAACCTAGAGGGCCATCTGCTGGCGCCGGAGGGGGCCACTTCTCTGAGGTAACACTCGTGCTTTCTCTCCATGGTCGTGAGGGTGTCCGAAGACACGACCTGGAATAACAGTGACTGGTGCCATGTCCCCCTGTCCGTACGACTTTTCCTCTTTGTTCTATGGGGTGTTGGGAGGGTGGCGGGATCGGTTGGGAGGGCTGTGGTCGTAGCGGGGGTAGGCCTATAGATCGGAATCCGTGGTACTTGCCCGCAGAGTGGGTCGACCGAGGGGGGGGCGAGCTCGAGGTGGGGAGGTCCTGCGAGGCAGGTCGGACTTAATGTGGGAGGGTGGTTGCATGATGCGCTCGGGCTCTGGAGGGGAGCTGGGAGGGGGGACTCATTAATTGGGCCACTCACCATGGTGGGCTTGGGCTAATGGCCTTTGCAGAGCTGTATCATAGGAACTTCCAATGCCACTCTTAACCCTAGGAACATGGAATGTTAAAGGACTAAATTCTCCCCAAAAGCGCCAAAAGACCTGGAAGTATATCATTGATCATCATCTGGATATAGTGGGCCTTCAGGAGACCCACCTGGCTAAAACGGAGGACTCACGCCTTAAGCACAAAATGTTCCCATTAATCTATAGATCCTTCGCCGCCACGAAGCAGATGGGGGTGGCCCTTATGTTTCACTCGACCCTACAATTCCAACCTATGGGTATACAGTGTGATAGGGAGGGTCGCTGGATCATGGTTAAGGGCCTCTTGAGGGGTAGACTCTGCACGTTTCTTGTTCTGGATGCACCTAACACAGGGCAAAATGCCTTTCTACATACACTGCTGAAGGCCGTCGTTGATTTTGTAGAGGGGCCGCTGATTGCTATGGGGGACTTTAATATGGTATGGCAGAAAGACCTAGATAGCACACACTCCCTGAGGTCGGTCACAGTCACGTTTTCCCCCCGACACACAGCAACAGATTTCTGACTTGGGCCTTTTTGATGCTTCGCGCTTCCTATACCCCCAGTCCAGAAGTTTCACCTTCTTCTCCCACGTCCACCGCTCCTATTCCAGGATTGACCACTTCTTTCTGAGCCAGTCAATTCGTGGGGATCTACGGGAGGCCAAGATTTTCCCACTATCTGTTTCTGACCACAGCCTGCTTGCGGCGGGGCTCCAGTGGGGGGTGAAGAGTGAAGATCACTCCAAGTGGTACTTCCGAGCTTCCCTGGTTCGGGACAAACCCTCATGCACCTCATTACGAGGACTTATTGACAAGTTCTTCACCCTCAATGATCCAGGGGACACCTCAGTCTTCACCACAGGGGATGCCTTCAAGGCGTACCTTCGTGGACACTGCATAGCACTGAATGCTGCTCTTAATCGGCAGTGCGGTCGGGGGTGGGAGCAACCAGAGGAGGAGCTCTCCTCCTTAGAAAAGGCACATAAGGAGAATCCCTCCAGGTTGAGACTCAGGCAACTAACGGCTGGCAGGGGTAAACTCCGAGCCCATTACAATAACAGGGCCGAATATACCCTGCTGAAACTGCGGCGACACTCTTACTCCCAGGGCAATAAGGTGGGGAGACACCTTGCCCGGCAGCTACGGGACAAACGGGAACGAGAGTACATAAGGGGAATTCAAGATGCACAGGGCAACGTGACGCATCAAGATGAGATGAAGGCAGAGCTCTTTGGGGCCTTCTACAAGACCCTTTATACAAGGGATCACCTGGAGGCTACCGCCCGAGCCAAATATCTGCAAGGACTGACACTGCCTCAGGTCTTGACGAAATGGAATGAGGGACTATCTGTCCCCTTCTCTAGGGAGGACGTGCTGGCTGCCATTAAATCCTTAAATCCCCACAAGGCTCCGGGGGTGGATTGGTATACGGGCATCTTCTATAAAACGTTTGCTTCTGAACTGTGCCCACACCTGGTCCAACTATTTAACCGCATGGCGGAGGAGGGTGAAACCTCCCGCACAATGGCAGAGGCACTCATTTCTGTCATCCCCAAACCTGGTAAAGACCCTAGTAATTGCGCTTCCTATAGGCCGATTGCCCTCCTGAATTTGGATGCGAATCTCTACTCCTCCATCATCGCCCAACGGCTCAATGATCTTATGCCGGCCCTCATAGATCCGGATCAGTCAGGGTTTATCAAAGGGCTCCAGACCCATGATAATACACGGCGAGTGGTACAGCCAATAAATTTAAAATTCCAGCGGTTCTGGTGGGCCTGGATGCCGAGAAGGCGTTTGACAGGGTGGACTGGGGGTTCCTGTTCCATACCCTGGCCGCCTTCGGCTTCTCCTCTAAATTCATAACAATGATACGAGCGAACTACCTCTCCCCCAATCCCGAGTGGCAGTGTACGGTCAGTTCTCCCCCTTCTTTGAACATTCCAGGGGCACGAGGCAGGGATGTCCCCTGTTGCCGCTGCTATTCGCCCTTGGCATCGAACCTCTAGCAATAGCGGTGAGAGCCGACCCTAACATCTGTGGACTACCCTTCACTGGGGAGTCCCACAAGATCAGTCTCTTTGCAGATGACGTCCTCCTCTCCCTCTCGAATCCGGGCCACTCTCTTCCACATATACAGGCGGCACTGGCACGCTATGAGGCAGTGGCGGGGTTCAAGGTTAACTACGACAAATCTTATGTCCTCAACCTTACGATCCCCCAGTCGGAGCTTCCCCACCTTAAATCGCTCACTCCCTTGCCGTAGACAGATTCCTCCATTCAATATTTGGGTATCAACCTGACCCCCACTTTGGGGAAACTGTACTCCGCTATCTTCCCTCCGCTTCTTGCTTAGATCCAGTACCATCTGGCCCGATGGAAACCCATGTTCATCTCCTGGCTTGGGAAGATTCACACGATTAAAATGACCCTCCTCCCCAAGCTCTTATATTTGTTCCAGGCCCTTCCTATAGACTTCGACTGAGAATTATTTCGTCGGGTGAGGTCACTGATTCTGCGATTCATCTGGCAGGGTGGCCGAGCAAGCTTTTCCTTCGCAAACCACGGAAAGAGGGAGGCGTGGGACTGCCTGACATGCAACTGTATTATAAAGCGGCGCAACTTTGCATTCTAGTTGAGTGGTCACAAAAAGAATCAGAAAAACACTGGCTACATATGGACAGGAGCGTTGCTGGGTGGACGATTTGGGACCTGGTGTGGCGGCCCAAATGTGATAGACCTAAGAATGCATACCCTAGCACCCCCACTAGCACCACCTTGAAGATCTGGGACTCTGTTTCTAAAGATGATAGATGGATCATCTTCCCCTCTCCTTTCACGCCCATACATTTCAATCCCGCCTTCCCTCTGGCATCACTCGAGGGCCCCTTCAGGGCTTGGAAGGACAGAGGTTCTCTAGCACTCACACACCTATTTCACAGTTATGGCACACAACCAAGCCACACTTCAGCCGTGAGGGAAACGGCTTTTTAAGCAGCGCACCCTCCTCCTGACAATTGCCGTGAGGGGAACAGCTCCAACATCCGCCGCCATCCAGCCGGTGCCACACGCAGCTGGGGAACAATATCACCCAGCTGCCCCGGGGGCTCGACGCTGCGGGACTGATGCCACACACGTGCCAGGAGGTGCCTTATCAGCAGGGAGCGCCGAAGCGCTCGGGGGCACGCAACCAAGCCACACTTCAGCCGTGAGGGAAACGGCTTTCTAAGCAGCGCACCCACCTCCTGACAATTGCCGTGAGGGGACGGCTCCAACATTCGCCCCCATCCACCCGGTGCCAAACGCAGCTGGGGAACTACATCACCCAGCTGCCCCGGGGGCTCGACGCGGCGGGACTGATGCTACACACGCGCCAGGAGGTGCCTTATCAGCAGGGAGCGCCAAAGCGCTTGGGGGGCACGCAAGCAAGCCACACTTCAGCCGTGAGGGAAACAGCTTTCTAAGCAGCACTCCCACCTCCTGACAATTGCCGTGAGGGGAACGGCTCCAACAACCGCCTCTATCCACCCGGTGCCACACGCAGCTGGGGAACTATATCACCAAGCTGCCCCGGGGCTGAACCCGGTGGGACTGATGCCACACAGGCACCAGGAGGCGCCTTATCAGCAGGGAACGCATCTCGCCCCATGAGTCGCGCACGGGAGAAGCCCGGGACAAGGGCGGGACCATCTGTGGCCATCAGGGGCCAGTAGCGGCTGGGCCGGGCCACCTCCCTTGGTCATAGAAATGGGGAAACGCAAGCTCAACAACGTTGAAGGTGAAGGTAAGAAAGCTAAAGTCCCCAGGAAATCAGAGTCTATAATTTCTTACCTGACTACGGCAGTAGTGGTACTCAGTGCAGAAATTGTCAATGCTGAGAAAGAACTGGGCTTGGGCGCTGCCCTTATTACTCATGTCTCTGGTTCTGCTCCAATTTTGGATTTTGTTTCCTCCATTCCACTTGAGCCCATGGTAGTGATTGCGAACCCACCCCAGACCCCTCAACCAAGATCGGACTCGGGCTCCAACCCAGGATACAGAGGAGCACATTCTGGGTCAAGACTCCACTGGACTTAAGGGATCAAAGGGGAAACGTAGGCTCACTAAAAACCCCCGCAAGCAAATGAAACCCAGTCTGTCCTCTGAAAATGATTCAACTGACTTAAGGCTCCCGGAAGATTTGGTGGAAGGGTTGTTTGAATCACGGCTGGAGCCGGCCCTCGTGAACATTGCTAAAGACATTGTGGACACTCTAAACTCTTGTGTGACTAGTCTATTAAATAAATGTGACCGCATTGATCGTTTTATAAAGGAATACAGGGCACATCATCCTAGGCCAATAGTTTCACGCTAGGTACGGGAGAGCCCTAAATCACAGACTGGTCATTGTGTAATAACTGATATTCTATTCTGTGAAAATTCTGACAGTAAGACTCCAAGTCCAGAGAAGCTGTGGCCCAGGGGGGAGGTCAATCTCAGTAGGGGCTGACCCGGTCCGCAGAGATTACATCACAGAAAGCAGCGGGGTTACTACAATCTAAACCTGTTATGAGCTTTACAAGCCTACCCTCCACAGGGGCTTTACTTTAAATCTTCCACCTGATGCTGCACCTCTGGTAGCAGTACTAACTGGGGTTCCTCCCATAAATAATGGTGCAGTGGAAACCGAGTATGATCTTTTGAGGAAGGCTCAATTGTGGTGTTCCCAACTTAGTAGTGGAGGAGTTGACATCACCTCGCATATTATTTTTGCTAGATGGGTTGCGTGGGTAGGGAAGAGAAGTAAATGTATACCCGGTGATTGTGTGGTAATACATTTTAATAGACCAAATGTGACTGACAGATTGTTTTGGGACGGATCTGAAATTGTGGGCTCTGGTATTAGGCTGCTTCCCTTTGGCTATTTTTATCCCCCGGTATTCCATACACACAGTGGTTTTTCTAGCGTAGACGCCCAACCAATCAGATGCCCCCACTCTGAAATGGCTGTCAACAACAACAACACATACTAATCTCAGCAGGCATCACTGAGGAAGGAGGGACGGAGCTCACTCTCACAAAGCACGACGGGTAGTCACTGTACAGAAAGGTCCACAGAGCTAACTCTGGCAAATAGGTTCACACCTCTCTCCAAAATGGAAGTTAATAGGGCGGTAGTTCATTCCTCTACCCGCAAATTCTTTAGTTGAAATATAGCGGGATTAAAGAATAAATGCAGTGATGAGAGGGGGAAAAATGTTGTGATTGCTTTACAGGAGACCGGGGACATAGAAAATAGCTTTTGTCTAGATGGGTATTCCAGTTTCTTCGTAAAGGCAGTTCCAGGGTTAGGGGGTAGACCCAAAGGAGGATTGCTTATGTTTATTTTATTAGAGCTAGGTGGTTCCTTTAAACAGCTTGAGCTGTCCTCAGGTAATATACTAATTCTGGAATGGGTAGGACCCAACTATCCAACCACTCTTTTGATTAATTTCTATAATGCCATGGAGATAGACCAGAGCAACTTACACCTTAATTCCCTGGTGGATATTTTAGAGGATTATAAATCCTTACATAACACTTTATTCAAAACCATATTAATGGGATTTTTTTTAACATTCATCTGTGTAGATGGGATTGCCTGGCAGAACAGCAATTGGGCCTTGCTGGATCCATTACCGCACACTTTGAACATAGCCCACAGGGGGAAGATCTTGAGGATTTATTAGCTAGTATGAACCTGTTTGAGGTAGATGGTTTTAGGGCCCGACATTCAAAGGGAGACCCAGTAATAGATTTTATTTTTGTTTCGGCAGGATTGGTAACTAAGGCCACCTCTTATGAAGTAGTGGTCTCTGTCTACAGTGATCATAATCCTCTTGTTTTGGCCTTAGACTTGGGGGATGTAATAATTAGACAGGAGCTGAGTACGATAAACACCAACACTCTGATTCCCAAGGATCAGGCCAGGAGGCTTAATTGGACTAAGGTAGTTCCAGACACTTTTATGTCGGATCTTGTTACTAAGGCAGAGGAGGATTTCGCAGTCTGCCTAGATAGCACAGCCACTGGCAACAATATCATTGGTGCCTATGTCGACATTTGCACCATAATCATCAGGATTTAAAAAACAAATCTAGGCAGAAAGAGTACAACCACCCTAGGTGGTTTGATGTCAAATGCTCTAAGGCACATAAGGATCTGATACAAGCACTAAAACTGAAACCTCGGAAGAGGGAGCTCATTGCCAGGATGAGAAAGACCTATAAATTGGTTATGTCGTGTAGGAAAAAGGCTATTAAAAACGAGGCCTGGAATAATCCTATTCCTACAGATATCCTAAAGGATAGTAATACATTTTGGGCCACAATTAATCATCCTTTTTTCTCCGGGGTTGAGAACACGGTTTTGGACTGTGTGCTCCCCGATGATCTATGGGTATCCCATTTCAGCAAGATTTATGATGTCGAGGAGTGTTCTCCCGTTGTAGCCTCGGGTCATACTACATCGTATCCAGCCCCTCCATTACACTTTGAGATGGCCGAGGTGCAAAGGGCGATAGAGGAGACGTCTAAAAATAAGGCTCCAGGCCCAGACAGAGTCCCAGCAGATCTTTATAGGACCCTTCCAAAATTCTGGGCGAAGATACTTACAAACGTCTTTAATTTCCTCAAGCATCAGTGGATTCCCCTATCCTGGGCAACATCGATTATAATACCAGTGTTCAAAAAAGGTTTGAGGAGTGACCCCTCTTGCTACAGGCCTATCTCTATGATTGACTCTGCCGTTAAAATCTTGGGCAGAGTCATACTGCACACATTGGAAGATTACCTGGAAGAAAGGGGGATCCTCTCCAACCTTCAATACGGGGTTAGGGCAAAAAGAGGCACTTTAGACCAGTGTCTAAACCTGCAGTTGCTTATAAGCTAATATACCCAGGCGAAGGAAGGTATGCTCTATACGGGCTTTATGGACCTCTCATTGGCCTTCGACCTGGTAAACTGGGCAAAACTTTGGTCGATCCTATCTAATTTAGGTATGGATCCCTCCTTGGTTAACTTCCTAGCTACCCTTTACCAAGGACTCCTGGCGACTATAAGAATTAACAAGGAGGGGGGCTGTACTAGTTATTTTAATTCCAAGCGAGGTGTCAGTAAGGGGTGTATCCTGGCCCCCCTCTTGTTTACCTTATATATAAATTTCTTGGACAAACATTTAGAGGGGGTTACCTTAGATGTTCCACGTGTGGGAGACTCCACAGTCCCTATCCTCCTCTATGCCGACGATGCTGTCCTATTGGCCCGCACTGGACTGGGGCTGCAGAGACTTATGCATGCCTTTGGTGGCTTTATGAGGTAACTAGACCTGCAGGTGAACAGCAAAAAGTCCCATGTCATGGTGGCAGGTAAACGTCCGAAGGCCCAAAAAATAAAACGTTTTACCTGCAATGGGGAGGAGCTGTTCAGGGTGCCGGTTTTTACATATTTAGGTGTCATTTTTGACGAAAAGGGTAACTAGGCCCCTCAATTAAATGCCAAAAGTATAGCTGTCGCAAGATCAACCTCTGCACTATTGGGCTTCGCAAAATGTTTGGGATCAAGGCCCATGGAAGCCCTATTAACAGTTTACAAATCCAAATGTTTGTCCATATCACTGTATGGTGCTTCACTTTGGGGCTATTTACCGCAAGGTAAAATGCAGATAACGAAGAATACATTTTTAAGGTCATTATTAGCAGTCCGCCAATCTACTCCTGTATTTTCCCTGCACTCGCAGCTAGGTCTGGGATATATCACGGATCTCTTATAGTTGGCCGCAATGACCTGCTGGATTAAAACCTGGCTTAATAGGGACATCACACTGAATCACTCCATTTTAAAAGATTGTATGGCGGTAGACCAGGCTAACAAAATACCCTGGCTAGTTTATATTAGGGAGACATTTTGTAAATTGGGTCGACCGGAATTGTACTCGTCCCCAAAACTGCTGCAAAAGGGTGACCTAGAGTGGATTAAGAACAATTTTTTGGGTCTAGCGGAGCAAGAACGGGAGAAGGTGGAATTGATAAAACCATCTGTCAGAGCAAATTATGTTCTGACGACCTCGCCACTTCTTGAACCATATCTAAAGATTGTGACAATTCCTTTTCACCGTCATCTGTTAATCCGATTTAGATTCAATATTGTTCATTTCTCCATCGGTCACTTTCCAGTTTGGGGTAAACCCGAGTCATCAATTCCTTGCAGCCGCAATAATTTTTCAAGCAAAACCCTAATGCACTTTATCATGTTTTGTGACCACTATGCTGACATCAGGAAACAGTTCTTAGTACCCCTCCTTAGAGAGGCGGGGTTCGTTCAAGTTAGGCCTGCTCTCATGTACTTACAATCCTTAGGCAGTACCCGTGTGATTTACGGGGTTGCCTGATTCCTGGTGGCTGCTGTACGAAATAAAGCTAAAAGATTAGCGGCAATAGAGACTGTGGTGTGATTGTACATCCTCTGTTATCGAATTTTTATCTTTAGTATTTTAACCTTTTTATGAAGTTTATGTATACTAATGATGAAATTGTTTTTAATGTATTTTTATCCCATGTTTTTATTATTGTGATCGCTTTTATGATTTTAATTAATCGAATAAAGTGTTATTTGACAACAGTTATGACCTGCTCACCTTTGAGAACTGCATGAGGGACTAGGGGGTGCTGAAGAATGAGCAATACCATCACGCGCAACTACTACACTGGGCGCTCTACCCCCAGGTGCGGGAGGCGACGAATCGACCGCTCACGCAGTTCGAGGCCTTCCTGACTAGGACTGCATCCATGAAAGGGGCAATTACTTTCATCTATGGGTTCCTCCTTACCACTGCAGTTTCCCCTAGGCCCCAGTATATGCTTATGTGGGAAGAGATCCTCCAACAAGACATCTCAGACGCCGAGTGGACTCACCTACGGTCTGATATTGCCAAGTTTAATCACTCAGTGGAGCTTAGGGAGGCATATATGAAAACCATGATGGATTGGTACCTACACCCTGCCAAGCTAAAGCTGATTTTCCCGGGTACCTCCGATAGGTGTTGGAGGGGATGTGGGTTCTTAGGGGACTTCCAGCACATTCAGTGGGACTGTCACATTATCCGGCCATTCTGGGAGGAAATTCTAGCCCAAATTAAGGATATGCTGGGATACCCTATCCCTACCTCGATGGCCTCCACCCTGCTGGGCCTCCGTGATCCTGATCTTGAACACCAGACCAGGGCGGACAAGAGGATCTTGTGGCTCAGCATTGGTGCGGCCAAAATTACTCTGGCGGCAGTGTGGAAGAAGAAAGAGGCTCCGGCCATCTCTCTCGGGGACTCGAGACTTTGGAGGTTGCTTAGTATGGAAAGGATGGCAGATATCTTTTTAGATGATTTAAAAAAATTTGAATTTCACTGGGGCACTCTGGTAGCTTTCCTCTCTAAGGGCCTACCATCCGTGGTCTGTCCACCTAGCACACGCATTCTCCACCTGTTTCAGGTCTGAATCCCTGTCGCTATACATCTGGTTCCTTGTCTGCGCTTATTGCTACCACCACTGGGAAGGGAGGAGGGGGGTGAGGGGGGGGTGATTTAGTTTGTTTCTCTGTTTGTTAGGACATCCCGTCTAAGTGCTTCATTACAATATGACGTGCCGAGCCACGTGCCCACAGCAGGGTTTCTTTGAACTACTGACAGCTACTTGTGCCCAACCTACTGGGGGGATTAACTGATAAACCAAAGGAAATGATGGAGGAGTGTTGACAATACAAGCACTCCCCCCCAGTCAACTGATCTGGGTTTAATCCATCACTGTTCTTTAGCCCACTCTGCCGCCCCAGTTCAGACATGGCCATATGCAAATCAGTCTGACCCTGTGCCTCATGGGAACAGTTTTGCCCGAACTGACAAGCCATGCCTTCCCTGGACCAGAAACAAGCTACCAAGGACCGGTTTCTGGCATCTCAGCCTTCTTCAGCCCGGCTTGCTTGAATCCAGTGGCAAAGTGAGCAAGGGACTCACGTCTGAGCATACCCTGCCAACTTATGGCGAACAAAGAAAAACCAAAGGAAATGATGGACGGAGCGTTGACAATACAAGCACTCACCCCCAGTCAACTGATCTGGGTTTAATCCATCACCGTTCTTTAGCCCACTCTGCCACCCCAGTTCAGACATGGCCATATGTAAATCAGTCTGACCCTGTGCCTCATGGGAACAGTCCAGCCCGAACTGCCAAGCCATGCCTTCCCTGGACCCGAAACAAGCTAACGAGGACCGGTTTCTGGCATTTCAGCCTTCTTCAGCCCGGCTTGCTTGAATCCAGTGGCAAAGTGAGCAAGGGACTCAAGTCTGAGCATACCCTGCCAACTTATGGCGAACAAAGAAAAACCAAAGGAAATGATGGACGGAGCATTGACAATACAAGCACTCACCCCCAGTCAACTGATCTAGGTTTAATCCATCACCGTTCTTTAGCCCACTCTACCACCCCAGTTCAGACATGGCCATATGCAAATCAGTCTGACCCTGTGCCTCATGGGAACAGTCCAGCCCGAACTGCCAAGCCATGCCTTCCCCCTGCGTGGGTTGAAGAGCGGGTTTGTTGCATGTTTATTCCTATTGTTTTTTTTACTAAATGAACAATAAAAATACTTTTGACAAAAAATGGGAGAGATGATTGAGCCCATCCAAGAGCTAAGCAATATGTTAAAGTGCCTTATTTCCAAGAATAATGGCTCAAGCGCTACAGCTCATTCTTTTTCCTCTTGTTTATAAAGGATGGGTGGAATTCCATTCGTGCCTGGCTCCCCATCTTTTCTTCCATTTTTCATTTGGCATCTGATAATTTCTTGTAAACTTAACTCTCTTTCATATGTGGTTTGTGCAGGGCCTTCTGAATTACCTGTGCCCCTGTGCAATGTCAGTTATTTTATGTTGACAACATTTTCGCTCACATTAGCAGTTTCTGTCTCTGAATAAGATTCTTTATCCTTATTAAAATGACTTCTAAGGCGGCATGCCCAGACTTCTTCGGTAAAATTAGAGAAAACTCCCTCATGCATAGGTCTTAAAAATGTGTTCATGGTTCTCCAGAATCTTGCACCATCACTCTGGTTGGAATCCGCATGAAGTTTTGCCCAAATGTTTTCCTCCACAGATCTGTTGGCTTCCCATTTTGTTTTTTTCAGCAATGCGTCCACTTTCCGTAACTGGTCGTGTTTTACAATCTCCGTAGGATTCTGATGTAATTGTCTCATCCTATGATAGATTGATTTTTTTAAACACTTGATCTTCTCTTTTTGCTGTTGTGTGAAATTGTCATGCTGCTGCAGCCCAATTACACCTGTTGCTTGGATCTTGTACAGTAGGTTGCCATATAAGAAGTAAAATGCTCCCATTTCTCAATCTCGCTACAGCCAGTTCGCAAGTGGAAAAGTTGTCTAGCCGTTTCTAGTGTGCTTCCATCAGTTGCTACTGAGTAATTGGTCCTTTTTGATTTGTTTGAATTCACTGACTTTTTGGGCACTGAGGATAACTTGAATTTAGGCTTTATGTTATTAAGAACAGTTTCTTTGGAGCAGTTGCATTTCCAAATGTGATGCAATGCGCACAACAAAATTAGTTTTATTTATTTATATGTTTACTTACCTGTAAAGCTCTGTAAGCCATACATTACTACCCCCTACCCTGTCCCTCCCCATCCCCCTGTCACCGCCCTGCAGGTACTCCTACTACCGACCGTGGCTCCTTGGGGGATGATCACTGTCTGCTTTTTCCCCTATACGAAATGAAACTATTTGTTGAAATAAGGATAATGAGATAAAAGTATAATTCAGGGTTGTATTGATTCTAGCTGAATGGAAAGTAGTACCTGGGGGGTTGTCTCCAGTAAATCTTTCATTTAATGCTCTAATGTTAAACCGCTTGAGGTCCTGTAATATCTGCTTATCCAGTTTAGTCGGCTTCAATATTAGCGGTTTCCCTTGGAGTGGTATGTCCCAGGCTGAATTTTTAGATAGGTTCTCGTCATCTGACGAGATTCCCATAAAATTGAGATTAAAGTCCCCAGTGATGATAAGATCTGTTGATGGTAATTCCTGTATAAAATCCTCCAAGAACTTACATAGTTCTTTAGCTGCCTTTGATTTCCTTTTTGGATAAACATAGACGTTGTCCAAGGTGAGATTGGTTCCCCGTGCCTGTTTCTGATTGCGATATGCCACTTGATCAGAGGAAGTTGGTCCACCTTCTTTGAACACATAGGCGCATGTGATTGAAACTTAGGTTTCTAAACCACCTTGAAGTGGGACGTATTTTGCCCTCTTTGTTGCACCAGCAAAAACCACAGGAATCCGTGAAGGTGGTGGTGGGGGGGGGGTGCTTGCCATGTTTTTTGCAGTGTCAAAATGTCAAATGATCTTATGTAGCTGATAAAGTCTGGATCAGTCATTTTGGAGGCCAGACCATTGACATTCCATGAGCATATTCTTAAGTGATTATCCTCAATTGATCAAGCCTGTTTGTCAATTTGCATGGGTATTTATTGTTCTGGCGATCCATCTCAGGTAATTTAGTCCTGTTGGAGATGATGCCCCATCTTCGGTACTTCTGATAGAACCGTGATGTTGCAAATTTCTTACTCCACTTGTCCCTACTGCGCCTCCAAGTACTGACATTCCATGCCTGACTGCAGAAGCCTGTGCTCCCTCTGTAGCTACAGGAATTAATAATTCTGGGTATCTTGTTTTTTTTCAAGGAGTTAATGTTATCCCCTAACTTTTGAATGTTTGAGACTCTGCATGAATTTCATGTGCTATTAATGATGTTATCCATGTTGCTTTAGTTTTTTTCGCCGCTTGATACATCATCAGCTATGAATTCGATTGAAACCAGATCTGCGGATGTCACATCTTCTAAGGAGGGAATATGAGATAGCAGCCGTAAGATATTGCCTCTGTTCAATATGTCATGCCTACCTTTCGATATATAATCTGGATTCAACCATATTGCGTTTGTTGTGTTTCTTGAGTCTCCTGGGCTCCAAGACTTTTTGATGGATTTGTTCTTTTGAGTAGGTTCATGACCTTTTTTTTCTTACACGGTTGCCTGATTTATGGACACTGCTACTTCATCTCTTTCTTTGTGTTGAATTGTTTGTTGTCCTCTTAAATTGGGCATTTGGCCATCCTCTCCTTGCCTGGAGGCACCTAGCGTAATTCAAAATTCTTTTGTGGGTACATATATTTCATCTCTTTGGATCGTCCTCCTATGTATAGATGTAGTTGCTTGTAATATAGAGGCTAGTTTATTGTCGGTTCTCTCTATAAGATTACTCCTTATTGTTTTTTTGGGCATTTTAGGCAGTATCCGTTGGACCATTTCGTTCTCAGGCCTCAATTCCAAGGTGCCTTCACCGATTGTTCTTTTGTTGGCTGTGGGACAGATTTTAGTATCCCTCTTTTGTGTTTTGTTCTGCTCAATTTCTGATCGTGTTTTTCCTTTTTTTGTTACTTGGGAAGTCAAGTTGGTCCCTTCCTAAAGCTTGGCTTCTACTTTCTCATTCACAGTATTCCCAAGGGTTTGCGCTTTCTCAGTTGCGCCCTTCACTTTTTTGGTGGACTGCTTTATTGTTTTTGTACTTACTGCATTTCGTTCAGGGGACCCACCTATGCTTATATACTTTTCGGACACTAGTTCGCTTTGTACTGGTGGGGCTAACGTCCCAAAAAGACGCTTGAGTCCTTCATGGTTTAGGTTTTTTTTACTATTAAGACCTTTACGTTTTTTAGCTTTCCTTTGTTTTGCGTTCAATGGCTTATCTACTTTAACCTCCAGTAGTTCTTCAGGCAGCTGTCCTTCTGGTGTTTTAGTTTTGCTGTCATCTGGATCTCTAGTCGTATGAGCCTGGTCTTCCTTTATCCAAAGGACTCCCATTATTTTAGCATTAATTGGTGCTGTGTTTATCGGATCACATGTTCCATCTTCCAAAATTCTCTCCAAAGATTCTTCTTCTGGGCCCTTTGTGGACTTTTTAATTTGATCGCACAAGCCATTCAGCATTTATTTATTTATTTATGTATATTCTTATAACGCGCCTGAATCAACCCCGAAGGGGTATCTCCGCGCGTAGCTTCTGTGAGGGTTGAAAGACATATTAGGGGAGACAGTGTGGGAGGCAGAAGTAAATTAATCTAGGGTAAATAGGTATGTTTTTAATTTTTTCCTAAAAGAAAAGAGATTAGAAATTTGTCTCCGCTGTGAGGGGAGGGAGTTCCATAGCAAGGGGCCTTTGAGTGAGGGTGCCCGGCCTCCCTGTCTTGCTCTGGTAACTCTGGGTACCTGCATCAACATGGTATTACTGGAGCGCAAGGCACGTCCAGGAGAGTAGGGGACAAAAATGTCTTTTAAGTATTTGGGACCGGACCCGTAAATGCACTTATGCATTATGCAACAAAGTTTAAAGTTGACGCGTTGTCGCACTGGAAGCCAATGAAGGTTAGAAAGGAGAGGGCGTGACGGGGTTCGGGGGGGGCATTCAAGATGAGTCTTGCTGCAGTGTTCTGCACCACCTGTAGTCTGCACAATTGTTCTTGATTGGCAGAGATGAGAAGACCATTGCAATAGTCTACCCGTCCGAGAACTAGTGCTTGTACCAGCGTTTTCCTGTGGATGTCTGGCAGGAAGGAGAGGATGCGCCGTAGGAGTCCAATTACTCGGAAACACGTTCCCGTGACTTGACTGACATGATCTTTTAAAATCAGTGATTGGTCTAGGCGCACTCCCAAATTTCTGATGATCTGTTTGGGCGCAGGGACAGGTCCTAGCTCAAGTGGCCACCAGTCCGGGGACCAAAGCAGGGTGGCCCCTCCAAACAACATGACTTCAGTTTTAATCACATTGCATTGGAGGAAGTTCTGGGCCATCCAACCTGCCACAGCTCTCATACCATTTTGAAAGGATTGCATGACTGCAGGTGTGATAGTTTGGAAGGGAACAGCAGCTGGGTGTCATCAGCGTAGGAGATTGGGGAGAACCTGTAAGATCTTATAATGTCCGCCAAGGGGGCCACATATACGTTAAATAACGTGGGGCTCAGGCATGAGCCCTGTGGCACACCCTTGGTGAGCTTCCTACAGATAGATTTACGGGAGCCAAATTTGACACCTTGTTGCCTATCTGCAAGAAAGCTTTCAAGCCACGCAAGGGCGGTCCCTTTTACTCCCACTCCCCTCAAGCGGCCGAGAAGAATTTTGTGCGACACCGTGTCGAAGGCAGCGGACAAATCCAATAGCACCAGAATCACTGAGCTCCCCCTGTCAAGTGACATTCTGATGTTATCTGTTACTGACAGGAGGGCTGATTCGGTGCTATGGTTGGGCCTGAAACCAGATTGAGAGTGGTCTAGGCCGCCCGCTGCCTCGATGTAATTAGACAGGTGCGCGTTGACATGTTTCTCGGCCAGCTTGCTGAAATATGGTAGGAGGGAGATGGGCCGGAGGTTGGAAAGCTCCGTCCAGGG
The DNA here is from genome assembly GCF_964263255.1 of Lissotriton vulgaris. NCBI lineage: Eukaryota > Metazoa > Chordata > Amphibia > Caudata > Salamandridae > Lissotriton > Lissotriton vulgaris. The sequence goes on along the minus strand of NW_028255588.1, from coordinate 64,883 downwards.
GAGAGCCGCATTCTTACGGATGGGGTTCACCACCGCTCTTTTCCACTCAGTTGGTACATATCCCTTCTTCAAAGACTGGTTAATTACATCTTGAATGTGGGGGCCTAACAAGGTACTAAGGGAAGTTAAGGTTCTAGCAGGGATAAGGTCATCCGGGGACCCAGATATTACATGGGTCATTAATGTGAGAAGCTCTCTATTGTTGATAGGAGGGAATGTAGTCAACACAAAGTTGGTGTTTTCAGTGGAGAGGGGGGCAGTCAGAGTGTCATTGTCTGTTTGAGATGCTAGGATTTTGTCATAAATGGATTCTATTTTATTTTCAAAGTATAGGGAGACTTCTTCGCTTCTTCTTAGCATTGCCGGGAGAGAGACCAATTTGTCAATAATAGGACCACATCCACAACTTGTTTCCACCTTGCAAATGGTCGTATTTATTTTGTAAAAGTGTGTTTAATGCACCCAACTTCCCATCGATGGCAACCACAAAAACAGCCAAGGTATCTAATAGCGTCAATTTGGTGTTCATTTTATCGGATTGGTAACGAGAGCCTCTACCAAGAGTTACTTTGTTTTTGACAAGCTAGGCCAAGCACTTTCCTGAATTGTATATTTTAATAGTTCTTCCTGGTTTACTGGATTTTTTGTCACATTTTGTTCTCCTATACATTCCCCCTCCTTATGTTGATATTGGTTATGTTCAGGTGTCCCTCTCAAAGTGTTCCCTGTGGGCTCCCTCCTGCATTTATCCTGGGAATATGCAGCCATGAGATCTTCCCACTCTTCCTTTCCCAGGTATGAAGAGATTTCAGTCATTTTCACAGAGTCAATTGTTCGCTTGCCCCCTTTCTATTTTTCTCCCACTATGTTTAGCATTGGGTTTGGAACTGTTGCTTGTTCATTGTGATGAAGAGATGGCGTTGGAGCTGCCTGAGAGATTTCTAATCCTCTCCATTCCTCTCTTGCCATTGTTTGGTCAGGGGTTCACAATTCGCAGATCGTTGGTACATCAGTTGTGCCGCAGTTAACAGTATTGTTATTGGTTTGCGTTGACCTTCTGCTGCCAACGGTGTCGTCGAGGTTGAACTTTTCCTCTATGTCTGCTCCCAATGTTCCTAGTGCTTCCATAGATCTGTGTACTTGGATTAACCCAGTGTCAACTATCCGCTCCTTACTGGTGATATTAATATCATGTGTCATCCTAGATTTATTATGTTGTGGAGTTGATATTATTTGTAATGAGCTGATAGCTGATATAGTTTTTAGTTGTGTTAGGACTTCTCTTTTTCCTATTAATTCTATGTGCACCAGTAAATTGTATTGGTTTCATTGACAGTGCTGGCTGTTCTGGCAGAATTGGTGATTGAAGGCCCGTGTTTTTCTCATGTTTGAAAATATAGCATCCCCTGCATTCTTTAAAAAGCAGAATTGTGAATATATTTTTGGTTGGAACGAAGATTGGCAGTTTTTTAGTATATTTGGTTTGAAGTTGAAGGCTGCACTTGTTGCTCTTAGGCTGGTCTGGCTTTATCATTCTCTGACTGTTGGTGCGAATATATCGTTCCCCGACAGTTAGTGTCCGGTATCTGATACAGAACTTGAATTGAGTTTGGATGGTAGTGAAAGGGCAAAGGCAAGTTAAGGTAAGATGAGGTAGGATGCAGCTGACGCTGTTGTTGCGGGAAGCGGGAAGCCCCCCCTGCACAGAATAACACTGAACAATGGCAGAAACAGCAGGAAGAAGGGGAAAGCAGAGCAGTGCAAAGCGGCATCCTCACACTCTTGCTCTCACTCTCACTCGGCTGCTGGGCAAGTACTCCTCTAATGGCGGCCGCGATTCCATGTGCTTATCCTCTGCCTCTTACCGCTGCTGCTGCCCTCAAAGTCCTCAGAGTCCCAGGGTCATACAGACGTTGTCCCAGAATCGTCCTGCGTTTTGTCTCCCACGGTGTCTCCCGGTATCTCCCAAGGTATGCTCACAACTTGCTGCAGGCTGTAAGTAGGCTGTAAGTAGGGGAGCTCCGCTCCACAGCTCCTCATCCTTGCCCCTTGCTTGCATCTGCAAGCTACGGGGGCCACTGGAAGTCCTTTGGCAACATGGTAACTCAACGGGCCTCAACGGACCTCGACTGGGCTTTGACTGAGCTGTCACCTTCGCCTAATGGGTCTGTCAGGACGGGAACAGCAGCAAGGAGAAGCGCTGCATCCCCCTTCCTCGCTCTCACCTGTGCTGAATGCACGGACTGCAGTGTCAGCGGCTATCGCAAAATCTGACCTGGACGCTGAGATACTGGGGGAAGCAGCAAAAGAAGCAGTTGTGTGGTGCTGAGATTGGAGAGCCCCCCTTTCACCACGAGGAAGACCAAGTGATATCCGAGGAAGGCATACGACCCAGATCAGCTGGAGGTGAGCTGCGCCCAAGATAGAAGTTGTTCTGGGAATATACCCTCCCCCACACCTGGAGACTGGCATTGAAAAAAGGATTCCCTCTTCCTTTGGACCTTGAGGAGAATATGCCATTGCCGTGGGGTCCTCCTCTGGGAGGCTCATCATTCAGACTGGGGCCTACGGATGGGGAAAAAAATAGCCAAGGTGCATCTGGAGTTGTGGATGGCTCTGGGGCCAGCAAGACTCTCCCTGGTGGGCACATCAGGAAGGTCTATTAGTCTCAACTGACTGGCCAAATAAACGACTGAATCACCTATACCATCACACAGACCTATCCTGATGGATATGCAGCTACCGAGTTTGATGCTGCCACAGAAGATTAGAGCCACTATTCTCATGTGGAGGCATTGATTCTTAATGATTCTTAATGGAAGAGGAGTTGGCATGACAGCTAGGGCTGTCAACCTCGAATCTAGGGAACTGGGTGCGAGTCATGCTGAACATCCTGTGATTCTGAGAAAATAACTTAATCTCTCAGGGCCTAACAAAAATGAATGTGTCCTCATGTAACGTAACTGGTGCTATGTAAAGGGCTCTGATGTCTGATACTTTCAGCTCAACTTTGCACTAAAGCTGTTGCAGAGGGGGAGGCAACAGTTATACCAGACAATGCGGCCCTCCCACAGGTGAGACATGCCACCGGAGAAGTCCTAGAGGGGAAAATGGTGGAGGTCCACTGTTGCGCCAAGATATATGCAAATTCTCCGAGAGGGTGACTGAGGCTGAAAACCATCTATCCGAAGTACATTTATCACGCGCATTACGCAAGGAAATCTCCCTGAGAAACGTAGTGTGGAAGGGTGATGATGCTGAAAATCTAGCATGCAGGAACAACCTACTGTTCATAGATTTTCCAAAAGGGACAGAGGGAGCAGATGAGGGACTGTTCTTGACCACATGGCTTAGCGACTTCCTCCCAATGGTGCAGTTCTCATCCTACTTCATACTCGAACAAGCACAGAGGATACCCAGTTCTAGACCACTACTGGGGCCCCCCATGGCTTTTGATTGCCCCCTTCTTAAATTTCCAGGGGTAGTCCCTGTTTTTCCAGACACAGGAGGAGGCGTGGACCTTGGTCTAGATGTGCCCTCTGCCAAGGGGTGGACTGGGTCTGACAGGGGCCTCTCTCCCTGATACCCTGAAAAGAACCTGACCCAGACCGTGGAGAGAGAAAAGGACACACCATTTTACCCAACCATACGGGTTGCACCAGGGGACTCCTTTCCGATCGGTGCTAAATGCAAACGGGGGGCCCACAACACAGACTGCGAGGATGAAGTGTTGCAGACAAAGACCAGAAGAAGGCAGCTTAAGGTTCTAACACCAACTTCTTCTGATCTATCAGAGCAGGAACACTCGGCTGACATTGACAGTGATAACCCGCTCCTCCAAAAGATTACTCACATGGAAGAGCCGAGCCCAGAGGGTGCCACCCAGTAGTTACTGCAACAACAAAAACCTAAGGGCGGCAAAGAACATTGAGATGTGTGGGACTGCTAGCAGCTAAAGGACAGTAAAATGGCACCAGGTGCCCTTTGACATCTACATGTTGCACCCAGGGGGTGCTTAGTTTAGTGTAAGTATGCCTGTTAGTGGTTCATAATGGATGTAACTAGGGAGAGAGAGGGGACACAGACCACTCAGGCTTAACTTACGACACAGTTGTCATATTGACCAGTTGGGGAAAGTGTGTGGGTAGTGGGAGACAGTAGGGAGGGGAAATTTGCTGGGACTTCAGAAACAGTAGGCTCCACAAAGGGGGGTTCTTTTTCTATTAGAAGTGGGCTGGGGACCAGAGGCAGCGGGTTGAGCCACTGAACCAGCACAAGACAGATTCGAGCCATCACAAGGATACTCGTCACACACACCAGGTGAGGGGGGATATTCCGTATTGACATGGAATGTCAATAGGCTCAGAAACAAAATTAAGAGGGGGCTGGTATCCAGTTATTTTAGAAGACTCAAACCTGATACAATCCTCCTACAAGAAACACACCTCAAAAGCACTCAATGTGCCTTTTATGGGAAGGGTTTATATAGCACACTAGACCACACAGGATTACCATCCGGAACCAGGGGAATCTCTATACTAATCAAAAGAACAACCCATTTCACACTAGCGAAATATGGGTAGATCCTAATGATACATATGTCGCTGTATAGGGAACATGGGGTCGTAGAGACCTCACTTTGATCAGCATGTACATGCCCCCACAGCTGCAAAAACAAACACTAGACAAGGTGTTAGGGATACTCCATGAGTTCAGACCTTTAACACACATATTGGGGGGAGACTTCAATGATGTTGTAAACCCACATACTTACTGTACAAGCACATGTCTGAGACCGTATGGGACTACACCACTGGCTGAGTTTCTGCACACCCTAGAATTGACCAACCTTTGGCATTGATACCACCCCACTGATTAGTAATACTCCTTTTTTTAAGGTGCACACAAGGTATTTTTGAGGCTTGACAACCTCTTCACCCCAGCAGGAGAGATGGAGATGGTGGACCAGGCAGAATATCAGGTGAGTTGCTTGTGGGACACTCCCCCCTTTCATTGGCAGTGGGGGGTAGATTGCACAGGCAGCGACATGGATGGAGGTTGAATGCATGGGACCTACAGGTCCGCACAGTATCCAAAAAGATTTGGATATACTCAGAGCTGTACCTCCATGAAAACGAGGGTTTAGTTTCCCCACTATGAAAAAATAAATATTAGGGAGACCGATGGTAACATACAGCGGGTGCGTGACAGTAAGGAATCTACTATGTCCCAATTATACTACACAAAACTCTCAGGAAAACATGGGCTCTTGGTTACTGGAAAAACCAAAGGATTTCTTTAGATGCACAAGATGTAATGTGTGCAAATATGCCATTGACAAGATCACTTGCTTCCAATATAACACCAAGTTTAAACATTACATACAAAAGCATATCAATTGTAACGTCGAAATTGTGGTATACTGTATAGTGTGTTCATATCAAAAGATATATGTAGGCAGCACCATTAGACCTCTGAAAGAGCGCATACAAGAAACATAAGGGCGATCAGGAATAATAATACAAATTACCCCTTGGCATCACAATACAATAAAATACATGCAGGATCAGAAATGGTAAACATTAGATTACATGCACTAGCCCATATCAGGGTTATTTCACGAGGAAGGGATAGAACCTTGACCGGAAGAGAAGAAGACACAAAATGTTTATCCAAATTGAGGGCAGTGGAACAAGGTATTAATACTGATAGGGAAATTCATGTGTTTTTAAGAGTCTGAGTGACTCATGTGATGACAGGAAGACTTGCTTCATATATCATGTAGAAGGCAATAGAAGCTGAGATCCATTCAGCTTTCATTGTTAATGACTTCAATCAAGAGAGACTTGATCATGTGTCTGGTGGTACCAGGGTCTATACTTTGTTAAAAAAAAACAAATTCACTCTATTAGGGTGGTATATCTTGGTTTTTTGCCTTATTGGTTAGGTGAATAGTGTCATCATTGGGTCTTCTCTGCCTGATTTTTAAGTTCTCCAGGTGGTCTACTATCCTCCACCCAGAGGGAGATCATCTGGCTTTTGACAATCGTGAAGATATGGATGAAAGGGTGATGAAAACAAATACAAAATTACTTCCTTTCCTATTTGGTGAGTTTAATAGTTCAGGAAGGGGTAAATATTCAAAACAAGGTCAATGCTGAGGTGGATATGTTAGTGATCTACCACAACTGGTGTTTAAGTCGTGAGAGGTCATCATGTTTTGGTGCTTAATTGCATCTAAATGTCTATTGGCCTTCTTCAGGACCGGAGTGGGAGCAATTATTTTTTTTGATGGCTCATGTCAGGTAAGTCGATTCATTTGTACATCTTCTTCATTGAGTACATTGGCTCAAAACTTGCCAGGATTATGGGTATACATTGAATCTATAAGTGTTGGTAAAAAAGAACAGGGGACATGGTACAATTTAAATAGGTACTTCACAGTATATGCCTTTCTGGAACTTCTTTTGAGTTGCCATTGCTGAGGCCATTTTCATGGCACCGCAATGGAAATACAAGAAAAAGGACCACAAGACATTACTGACAGCAGTTGTACTCGTAATCTGGTGGGTGGTCCTTGCACAGCTCTGGCGGTGCTGAGTGGGTCCTTAAACTCTCAATAAAAGTCCTAGAAAAGTGTTTATTTATTTTTTATTGTCTATGATTAATACCATTACTAAATTATATCTGGAAACCCATATCAGACGGTGAACTTCAGTATCAATTAAAAAATCTAATATCATTATGCTTCATACCACCAATTTCAGAATCTGACTTCTTTACGTGAAACAATGAGATATTGGGCCCCTTCTAAATAATTTTGAAGATACATGGATTGGCCATCTAAGTTTGTCGGGTCGAAGGAGGAAGCCAAGATACCTAATTGAACGGTTGATCTGTTACTTCACCTGCTTAGAGCGTGGTGTGAAGACTAATATTGCCATTGAGGGAGGCACAAATCATTCATCAATTTCATTGGAACAACTTACACAAACTTATATTGCTTTCTGGAAACCTGGAAGAAAGAGTAAAGTTACCAAGAAATCAGAATAGCGCAGTCATTAACAGATAGTCTGAATCCACATATATCCCAAAAAAGTAAAGAAATGTCAGGGCGACTATTGGCACAAATGCAACAGTTTACAGTGTCGGGAGCTTCAGACTACCTGGAAAATATTGGAAGCATACTACATTTCTATTACAATACTGTTTTTTCTATTTTTTGCAGTTTAATTGGCATTTTTGGCAGAATTTCTTTCAAATTATTAGGAATGTGGGGGTTCTTACCTGCAGATGACTTCTTTCATCAACTTTTGGTGATGACAAATCTTCTTGTAACCAAAAATATTCTGTACTACAATAATCCACAGTGATTAACTATTATTCCAAGAATTCCCAAATTCCCATTCTAAAAATAGTAACACAGAGTAGTGTAAACCCCAGTATCAATAACTTATATTTGGTTAAATGTCTGTGTTGTAAGTAAAAAATACAATCCCAAAACAAAATAAGAAAACCTGAAAAGTGTATGTGTTTAAATAAAAATGTTTTCTTTCATGGGTAAGGGATGCACACCTTATTTTTAACAGTTTTTTTCTGTTTCTTTTTCTTCCATCTTCCTAATCCTTAGGTTTGTGATAGCGTGCAGATTGGTATGTGGCATGCCCAAATGCCACCAGGTACGACCTAGACAAGTACAAATGGGACACATTCATGCCCCAGCCAAATGCACAGCAATTACGCCGCCCTTGCGGCTTTGAAAACTTTAACCATTGTCACCTAATCTTCATATTTAACCATTATTTATTTCTCCATTTTACTACATTCTTCATGCTCTGTATTTTTGAAATCCACGTCTGGAGTATTTTTGGGCTGTTTTCCAAGTTTCTTATATTCATTCAGTGTCCATCCGGACCTCTTCAATAAATACGCATAATGCCAGGCTCATCTCAGGCAGTGTTTGTTTCATAAAAACCCAATGCATTTCAGGCGGCACAGCGTCCTTCTTCGGGGGTCACTAAAACATGATAAAACATTTTCCAATTAATCATCCATTCACGGAAATGCATATAACATCAAATTAAATCAACACACTAGTTTCTGCAGAAATACAGCCTTATACTCATCTGTAGTTTCTACGCTTGTGGCTCGTGGTAATTTTACCTAAACTCTTGGAGCGTTATCTATTTAATTCATACATTACCCCTCCCAATATTTTCCAACTTGAGCACTGGGCTGTCTGCATACATATCTGTCCATTCCCCGCAACCCTCTACACCCTTTCACTTCCCCAACCCACATGTTTATCTAAACGTTTAAACTGCCCTGTCTGCGTCTGACCCTTTGAACCTTCCGACTTGTTTCTCACAGAGATGTTTACAAAGTTAAACGCCAGCCTAATAACGCATCTTCCCTCTCTGTTCCGCTCCTAACTTTCAAACTACTCTCATCCTTTGTTTTCTGTGCTCACGATTTCAACCTTAAATCAAAATCTCACACATTTTGGGCTGCTTATTAAATCAAAAAGTCCTCCCAGTTCCCATACCTGCTGTGTGGGTTAAAAAGCCTCTCCCTTTCACCAACGGTTGCGGCTCTGCTAGTAAACTACTTCACCTGTTTGCTTATCTACCTGCGGACCCACCCTCCTTGCTCCCTATTGGCCACTTCTATTTCAAGTCACGATAGGCCCCAAGGTATCTTTTCCCGCCACCTCTGTTTCTAACACCTCAAATATACTGTATTCCCCACAATGCAGTGTCCCGGTTGTCCTGCATCATGTTTGTCCATGTTCACTTCATTAATACCTAGTTGTCCTTCAAAAAGTACACTTAAAAATCCGCTGGAATCATTGGTACTGTGTCTTTCAAATGCTTGCGATGAGCCCTGATGTTTTGCCAGTCACGTCGGTTCATTCCTTCTTCTTATCCTTAGATCCTTCATTCATTAGATACGTGGGTGCAAAACCTTTGGTGGGCTAAGTTACAACATTTTCTTTCATGGGTAAGGGATGCACAACTTATTTTTAACAGTTTTTTTCTGTTTCTTTTTCTTCCATCTTCCTAATCCTTAGGTTTGTGATAGCGTGCAGATTGGTATGTGGCATGCCCAAATGCCACCAGGTACGACCTAGACAAGTACAAATGGGACACATTCATGCCCCAGCCAAATGCACAGCAATTACGCCGCCCTTGCGGCTTTGAAAACTTTAACCATTGTCACCTAATCTTCATATTTAACCATTATTTATTTCTCCATTTTACTACATTCTTCATGCTCTGTATTTTTGAAATCTACGTCTGGAGTATTTTTGGGCTGTTTTCCAAATTTCTTATATTCATTCAGTGTCCATCCGGACCTCTTCAATAAATACGCATAATGCCAGGCTCATCTCAGGCAGTGTTTGTTTCATAAAAACCCAATGCATTTCGGGCGGCACAGCGCCCTTCTTCGGGGGTCACTAAAACATGATAAAACATTTTCCAATTAATCATCCATTCACGGAAATGCATATAACATCAAATGAAATCAACACACTAGTTTCTGCAGAAATACAGCCTTATACTCATCTGGTGTTTCTACGCTTGTGGCTCGTGGTAATTTTACCTAAACTCTTGGAGCGTTATCTATTTAATTCATAAATTACCCCTCCCAATATTTTCCAACTTGAGCACTGGGCTGTCTGCATACATATCTGTCCATTCCCCGCAACCCTCTACACCCTTTCACTTCTCCAACCCACATGTTTATCTAAACGTTTAAACTGCCCTGTCTGCGTCTGACCCTTTGAACTTTCCGACTTGTTTCTCACAGAGATGTTTACAAAGTTAAACGCCAGCCTAATAACGCATCTTCCCTCTCTGTTCCGCTCCTAACTTTCAAACTACTCTCATCCTTTGTTTTCTGTGCTCACGATTTCAACCTTAAATCAAAATCTCACACATTTTGGGCTGCTTATTAAATCAAAAAGTCCTCCGAGTTCCCATACCTGCTGTGTGGGTTAAAAAGCCTCTCCCTTTCACCAACGGTTGCGGCTCTGCTAGTAAACTACTTCACCTGTTTGCTTATCTACCTGCGGACCCACCCTCCTTGCTCCCTATTGGCCACTTCTATTTCAAGTCACGATAGGCCCCAAGGTATCTTTTAAAAATGAAAATACTAATCCATGCTTGAAATTCTCGTCCCAAAGTGAAATAGAGTCATACAAATCGTAGTTCTCTCAAGGAACCCGTCGGCAAGTCGGAGGCCATCGGGATTATGATGTCAGCTTCAGACAGGCTTTACATGTCAGGATTTCTGACAAGAAAAAGCCTGTTGGAAAGCAAATTAGGGGGCCCCTAGCAGAGTCCCCATGCCTCAGCAGCCTCTGGTTTGGGACTGAGGGGCACCTCAGTAAATCCTCTGTTAATCTGTGCACCATTTGGCAGGCACATTAGGGTGCTTGTCACGCAGTGCAGGTATTCACAGGAACTCCCATTTATCTATGGAAGCTCGTGCTGCAGTCAGTTTCCGACCACAGCACAAGCTCCCATGGAGAAATGGGAGTTTGCGCCCACAACCATATGCGGTTGCATCGTAAAAGGCGATGTGAACCGCCGACCTATGGTTGGTCGGTTCTCACACTGAGACGGTGTCAGGCAGACGCAAGTTAGCCTGCCATCTTAATAGGCCACATGGAGTGTATCTTGAATAAACACCAACCATTACTAAAAAACACGTTGCACACCAAAAAATGTAATTATTTGTACTGGGTTTAAAAAAGTATTGTGCCTCATGGGAACAACCATGAGGCACAGGGTCAGACTGATTTGCATATGGCCATGTTTGAACTGTGGTGGCGGAGTGAGCTAAAGAATGGTGATGAATTAAACTCAGGTCAGTTGACTGGGGGTGAGTGTTTAATTTGCCCAAATGCTCTGCCCATCATCCCCTTTTGTATTGCTTTGTTCGCCCTAAGTTGGCAGGGTATGCTCAGACGTGAGTCCCTTCCTTACTTTGCCACTGGATTCAAGATAGCCTGGCTGATGAGAGTTATGAACCCGAAACCGGTCTCAGGATGCTTGTTTACGGTCCAGGGAAGATATGGCTTGGCAGTTCGGGCTGGACTGTTCACATGAGGCACAGGGTCAGACTGATTTGTACATGGCCATGTCTGAACTGGGGTGACGGAGTGAGCTAAAGAATGGTGATGGATTATACCCAGATCAGTTGACTGGGGGTGAGTGTTTGATTTGCTGAAATGCTCCGTCAATCATCCCCTTTTGTATCGCTTTGTACACCCTAAGATGGCAGGGTATGCTCAGACTTGAGTCCCTTGCTCACTTTGCGACTGGATTCAAGATAGCCTGGCTGATGAGGGTTATGAACCCGAAACCGGTCCCAGGATGCTTGTTTCTGGTCCAGGGAAGATATGGCTTGGCAGTTCGGGCTGGACTGTTCCCATGAGGCACAGGGTCAGACTGATTTGCATATGGCCATGTCTGAACTGGGGTGGGTGAGTGAGCTAAAGAATGGTGATGGATTAAACCGAGATCAGTTGACTGGGGGTGAGTGTTTGATTTGCTCAAATGCTCTGTCCATCATCCCCTTTTGTATCACTTTGTTTGCCCTAAGTTGGCAGGGTATTCTCAGACGTAAGTCCCTTGCTCACTTTGCCACTGTATTCAAGATAGCCTGGCTGATGAGGGTTATGAACCTGAAACCGGTCCCAGGATGCTTGTTTCCGGTCCAGGGAAGATATGGCTTGGCAGTTCGGGCTGGCCTGTTCCCATGATGCACAGTGTCATACTGATTTGCATATTGCCATGTCTGAACTGGGGTGGCTGAGTGAGCTAAAGAATGGTGATGGATTAAACCCAGATCAGTTGACTGGGGGTGAGTGTTTGATTTGCTCAAATGCTCCGTCCATCATCCCCTTTTGTATTGCTTTCTTTGCCCTAAGTTGGCAGGGTATGCTCAGACATGAGTCCCTTGCTCACTTTCCCACTGGATTCAAGATAGCCTGGCTGATGAGGGTTATGAACCCAAAACCGGTCCCAGGATGCTTGTTTCCGGTCCAGGGAAGATATGGATGGCAGTTCGGGCTGGACTGTTCCCATGAGGCACACTGTCAGACTGATTTGCATATTGCCTTGTCTGAACTGGGATGGCGGAGTGAGCTAAAGAATGGTGATGGATAAAACCCAGATCAGTTGACTGGGGGTGAGTGTTTGATTTGCTCAAACGCTCCGTCAATCATCCCCTTTTGTATCGCTTTGTACACCCTAAGATGGCCGGGTATGCTCAGACGTGAGTCCCTTGCTCACTTTGCCACTGGATTTAAGATAGCCTGGCTTATAAGGGTTATGAACCTGAAACCGGTCCCAGGATGCTTCTTTCCGGTCCAGGTAAGATATGGCTTGGCAGTTCGGGCTGGGCTGTTCCCATGAGGCACAGGGTCAGACTGATTTGCATTTGGCCATGTCTGAACTGGGGTGACGGAGTGAGCTAAAGAATGGTGATGGATTATACCCAGATCAGTTGACTGGGGGTGAGTGTTTGATTTGCTGAAACGCTCCGTCAATCATCCCCTTTTGTATCGCTTTGTACACCCTAAGATGGCCGGGTATGCTCAGACGTGAGTCCCTTGCTCACTTTGCCACTGGATTTAAGATAGCCTGGCTGATAAGGGTTATGAACCCGAAACCGGTCCCAGGATGCTTCTTTCCGGTCCAGGTAAGATATGGCTTGGCAGTTCAGGCTGGGCTGTTCCCATGAGGCACAGGGTCAGACTGATTTGCATTTGGCCATGTCTGAACTGGGGTGGTGGAGTGAGCTAAAGAATGGTAATGGATTAAACCCAAATCAGTTGACTAGGGGTGAGTGTTTCATTTGCTCAAACGCTCCGTTCATCATCCCCTCCTGTATCGCTTTGTTCGCCCTAAGTTGGCAGGGTATGCTCAGAAGTGAGTCTATTGCTCACTTTGCCACTGGATTCAAGATAGCCTGCCTGAAGATGGTTATGAACCAGTAACCGGTGTCAGGATGCTTGTTTCCGGTCCAGGGAAGATGCGGCTTGGCAGTTCGGGCTGGACTGTTCCCATGAGGCTCAGGGTCAGACTGATTGGCATATGGCCATGTCTGAACCGGGGTGGCAGAGTGAGCTAACAAATGGTGATGGATTAAACCCAGATCAGTTGAATGGGGGTGAGTGTTTGATTTGCTCAAACTCTCCCTCCATCATCACCTTTTGTATCGCTAAAGATATATATTGCGCAGCAATTAAAAGGTATCACAAGGCCATATATCAGGCACGAGCAGCTTTTTTCTCCAACCAAATCCGCAAGAGTGCTAATCCTTCTAAGAGCACGTTCTCAATACTTGCTAGTTTGAAATCCCAGCAAACCACCGCTGGGTGAACCATCAAGTCTAATACGCAGTGCAAGGAACTGGCCACCTCTTTTGTTAAAAAAGAGGATGATATTTATAGATCCTTCCCGACCACACGTAGTATCGTGCCGGTGGTACGCTGTTATCAACGGCTGGATACTCTTTACACCTTTCCGCCGATTCCGGTCGATCATCTTTTAGCATTCTGCAGTAGGATCAAGTTGTGATCCCCCATTGACCCGCTTAAACCAGATCAATTCGAGAAGGTATTGCCGACAATCTTATGTTCCTTGAACCAAGTGATAAATGGGTCCCTCAGTACAGCTACGGTGCCCAGGGCTTGGAAACAGGCCATGGTAATTTCATTACTTATAAAACCTGCGCTTGACCCAGTCAAATCAGAAAATTACCACCCCATCTCTTTGCTTCCCTGGGCGGCAAAGATCACAGAGGCATATGGGAACTCCCTTCTGTCTGATTTTCTGGCCTTGGATAACATACTGGACCCCACTGAGAACAGCTTTAGGACAGGTCACAGCACAGAGTCAGCTCTCCTAGCCGTGACAGAACATCCTGGATGAGGGGCAAATGTCGGAGCTGAACTGTTGGACTTGAGCGCCACGTTTGATACTTTGTCTCATGACATACTGTTGAGACGCCTTGTGGAGTTAGGAATTATGGGCTTGGCACTGGAGTGGCTTACCTCATTTCTCCATGAGAGGTAATTTTTAGTACCAGCTCCCCCAGTTTGCTTCTGATGAATATCCTGTTAAACAAGGGGTGCCACAGGGCTTCTCTCTCAGTCCCCTGTTGTTAACATCTATGTTCAACCTCTGACTGAAGTAGCCATTAGCAGGGGTATGACCATGGTCCCCTACGCTGATGATACTCAGTTGGTGGTGGCACTGTTCCCATTGAGGTGCGCGTGCATGCCACTCTCTTAACGTGAGCTCGCACCCTCACACAGGACATCCCGGGAGATAGTTGTGCCGCTGCAGCATGAAAATCTGTGTCTTCCTGGATGCGGTGTTGGGAGTGCAGGCAAGGAGGGCTTGGGGGTTTGCGGCTGTTGGCACTTTCGGGGCAGATTGTAGGCTTTAGTTTATGTATTTATGAATACTTTTTATTTATTTTTTTATTTTTTTATTTTCAAAGACCTGCATTATACCAACACAAGTTAACACTGCATGGTGCCAACAACCTCACGGGCCGGCTGCGTTCATTGTAATCCTCAATTGCCGACATCCCGGAGGTCCGGCGGCGTGAAAACAAAAAAAAACTTAGCATTGTTCGTACACAGTGCATTGCATGGCATAAATACTTTCAAAGGTCCCCGAAGACTTTGTGTCCAACAACAAACCATAACATGAGCAAAGGGGGGGATAGCATTCCCTGTAGTACTAGTGCATATAACAATTCTATAGTTGCAACATTATTCAGTATTTATACAGAAGCATTAGCACATAAGGAAGGTATTGCTACATAGCTGGGGCATTCATCAGGACAGCCACTTGAAAGGATAGACCTTTTGTGGTAAAAGCAATGAGAAAGGAGAGAGACCTACAACATATCTCTGTGCAGTGCTAGTGATAATAATTAATTTCAAATCTAGGCATACGGCTATCACATTCATTCAGTCTTCAGGGAACATACCCTAACATACCCCAGTGGTATATAGTGGTCAGATTCTACAGCAGTTGGCCACCCATCCTACCCGATCGTGGCACCTACCACATCGTCCATGCTCCCATCATTCAAGGCAGCCGCGGTGGCCAGCAAGTATTCTTGTAGCGGACCCCATATGTCTCTAGCCCTACTGCTCACCGGCTGTGTGTCTGCATTAACTGTATGCTGCTCCTGACAATAAATCAGATCATTCATCCAGTCCTTAAATTTTGAGGCTCGTCTTCTCCCCCATCTGCATGCCACTATTATTATTATTATTATATCTGATTTTGTAGAGCGCTCAGCTACCCGTAGGTTTCCCGGCGCTAAGAGAACAGAAGTAAAAGAGGGCAACGGAGGTTAAGGAATCGGTTACAGAGAAAACAGCCAGGTTTTCACACCTTTGCGGAATTTGATATAGGATGTTTCAGACCGCAGAGGGATGGGAAGTGAGTTCCAGAGCGCAGGTGCCATGTGGGAGAACGAGCGTCCGCCGACTCTGGCACGCTTGAAGCGGGGAACGGAGAATCTGCAGTGAGTGGAAGACCTAAGGGTGCGGGAGGGACAATATTGCTGGACTAAGGTGGAAAGATAGTGGGGGGCTTTTCCAGCTTTGATGCGGTGCATAAAGCAAAGTGCTTTAAATTTGGTCCTAGATTCTATGCGCAGCCAGTGGAGGCTACGCAGGGAAGAAGAGACTGAGGTTGTTCTCGGGAGGTTACAAAGTAGACGGGCGGCCATGTTCTGAACTACTTGGAGCTTCCGGGTGACCTCCTTACAGGCACCCAGAAGGAGTACGTTACCGTAGTCCAGCCGCGATGTCACTAGGGCCTGGACCACTGACTTCTGGGTATCTGGAGGCAACATCCATGTGATCTTCCTCAGCCACCTGATGATGGTGGTACAGGTGGCCGAGACCTTGACCACATGTTTTCTCATGGATAACTGATTATCAAAGAGGACCCCCAGATTACGTGCTGAAGTTGCTGGGACCGGTAAAGGTCCCATTTGCTGAGGCCAATGTTGCGGGCCCCAGAGAGCGGAATCCGGCCCAAACAGGAGAAGCTCTGTTTTATCGCCGTTCAGCTTTAGCTTGTTAGTCAGCATCCAGTTGGCGATGTCGGTGAGTCCAGAACAGAGAGAAGAGGAAGGGGAGTGTTGATTAGAGGAGAGAGAGAAAATAATTTGGGTATCATCAGCATAAGAAAAAATAGAAAGTCCAGCCTGTTCAGCAAGAAAAGCAAGAGGTCTGACATAAAGGTTAAAAAATAAAGGACTAAGAATAGAACCTTGGGGAACGCCCTACGGAGAGTTGTGAACAGTGGACACAGAAGAGGAGGAGAAAACCTGGAAAGTGCGATGAGAAAGAAAATCAAAGATCCAGGCAAGGGCGGGGCTGCAGATACCAACAGACTTCAAGACAGACAGGAGGATGCTATGGGAGACGGTGTCAAAAGCGGCACTCAAATCCAAAAGGATGAGTGCCACTGTCTCCCCTTTGTCTACCTGGCGCCTGACTGTCTCCGAGACTCCCAAAAGGGTGGACTCCGTAGAGAAGCCCGCCCGGAAACCAGACTGAGAAGGGTGGAGGACGTTCGCTGATTCAATGTAGGTGGTGAGGTGACGATTAACATGTTTCTCCAACACCTTTGAGAGGCAGGGGAGCAGGGAAATGGGCCGGAAGTTGGCAGGGTTGCTGACATCCGCATTAGCTTTCTTCAGCAGTGGAACCACCATTGCATGCTTCCAGATGTTAGGAACCACTGCCTCAGTGAGAGATGCATTCAAAAGAGCCAAGATACAGTCCAGAGGGACAGTGTCTAAAGTACAAAGAATCTGGGGAGGCATGGGATCCAGGGGAGAGCCAGATTTAATCTCTGCCAACAATTTCTGGAAGACGGGCATGGAGATACATTCCCATGTATCTAATCGAGGAGGAGAGAGTCGTTCAGGATCATCCTGTATGGAGAGTTGGTCGTGTTGCTGGAATAGTGGCCTAGGTGAGACAGAAGGAGAAGCGCCAAAGCCTGCGTAGATGTTATCAATTTTTGATGTAAAGAACTCTGCCAAGGAATTACATTGATTGCTATCCAGGCAGGGGGCTTTGGGGGCACATGACATACCCGAAGGTTCCTGAACTGCCTTAAAGAGGGCTTTAGGACGATTCTGGGCTTTCAGTATCGTGTCGTTAACACTATGCGTTTTGCCAACAATAATGCTACATCCACTAACTTCATTATCGATTTAGGCGTCTGCATAGTGTAACCTAACAGCATTGTGAGTGGATCTTTATCAATTGTCTCGTTAACCATCTCCTGGAGTGCCAAATGTACCTTTGTCCAGTAGTCAAAGACAACTGGGCATTCCCATGCTATATGCAGGAAGCCGGCCGCATCTGGTCTGCAACGTTCACATCTAGCATTGTCCGATAATCGGAACCTCATCTTTTTCTCCGACGTATAATACATCCTCTGCAGGAACTTATAGTGAATAATTTTTAGTCTGGAGCTGGGTGAAATATTGGCCGTGAGGCCACAGCAGAATTTCCACTGTGCCCTGTTATTTCCCTGCCAAGATCTGTACTCCAGTGTTGAAGTGCTCTGCACTCGCTGCTGTCACACTGCCCGCGAATACTACGGTAAAGGTGCAAAACCAGATGTCGTTCATCCGCAGATACAAGCATAGCTTGTAGAGGTAGTACTACATCAGGTTCATCTGGGAATCATGGCAGAACACTCCGCAGGCCCTGCCGTAGCCTAATGTAGTAAAAAAGTTTTAATGGTGTAGGCGGATGTCCCTGAAATAACTGACCACGTGTTTTAAACTTGCCACCAAAGAACAACTGTCCCCAAGTATACAATTGCATTTTATGACACAGCGCTTGGAATCCCCCTTCTTGCAACAGGGATAGTCCCGGATGACACACGAGAGGCATGCTCGGTGCGTATAGGAACTTGACCGGCAGTATATTAAGAATACGGGTCCAAGCATCAATCGTACATGTCACTGTAGGGGCCGGCATCTCTATAACACTGACCGGGCCATAAATAATACCTTTAAGAGGAAGAGGTCGGGCTATCCAATCCTCCACAGACAATTGTGGCATGAACGATGTGGGAGCAAACCAGTGATACGCATATTGTGCCTGAGCACTCAAATAATATATTAGAAAATCAGGGACATCAAATCCCCCATCAACATAAGTTGGAGTAATGACCGACCATGCCACTCTCGGCTGCTTGCCTCCCCAAAATAATCGCAATAGCTATGACCGCACCGTTCTAAAGAAGAAGGCACCCGGATAATATGGGATGTTCTGAAACAGGTATAAACAATGAGGCAGAACTACCATCTTTATCAGCGAGGCTCTAACGGCCATGGACAGCGGCAACGATATCCACCGTGAAACATCATCCTTAAGTTTAGTGATGGCAGTGCCATAATTCAGTCATATCGACTCATCCTTTACAAGCGAAACTTGGATACCTAGGTAGCGAAGGTCCGAATCACACCATGCCAGCGGGTAATACAAAGAAAACTGGGAAATGGCGGGAGTCAGGGGGAAAAATTGGGATTTCCTCCAATTAATTTGTATGCCAGACAATCGACCAAACACCAGGAATTCTCGGAGCAGCGAGTTAAGATTGGTCTGTGGATCCCTCACATATAGTGCCAGGTCATCAGCATAAAGCGATATATCTATCTGTCTTTGAAAACATTTGAAGGCGCTCTGCTTGTGTAACTGTCTGATGCGACAAGCAAGGGGTTCTATCACTATGTCGAAAAGCAACGGTGACAGCGGACACCCTTGCCTGGTGCCCCTGGAGATCGATATTGAAGCCAAAAGCTCACCATTAATCAGCACCTTCGCCTCCGGATCAGTGTATAGGAGTCTTATCCAGGCAATAAATATTTTCGGGAATCCCATTCTGGCTAAAATTGCGAAGAGGTAACTCCATTCAACCGAATCAAACGCTTTCGTAGCGTCAAGAAATATAGCCGCCACGGGTAGTTCTGTCGCTATCGTTTGAATCAGTGAAAAAAGGGTACGCAAATTGTGATTAGTGGACCTACCGGGGACGAACCCCGCCTGGTCCGGAAGTACTATCATGGTCATAAGCAATGAAAGTCGAGTCACCAGAACTTTCGCCAATATCTTAGCGTCACAATTTATAAGGGAGAGCAGTCTGTACGAATCGCACTCCGTGGGTTCTTTCCCCGGCTTTAAAAGAGACGTGATGACGACCTCCCTCATTGATCTGGGCAAAATACCCACCTCCAATGACTCTTCAAAAACCTCCTTCAATACCGGCCATTATATCAATATAGCATTTATAGAATTCAGCTGGTAGTCCATCCAACCCCGTCGCCTTACCATTATTGAGGGACATATTAGCATCCCAAATTTCATCAATTTCGAGTGGAGCTCCCAGAAACTGCCTATGTGCAACGCTGAGCCAGCACAACGCCACATCATCTAAAAATTCCTCAAACTGAGGTAATATAAATTTTATGGTCATGTTGTGTTCCCTAGCGAGTACCCCACCGACTCCATGTACGAGTTAAAAGTGCATGTAACTTCCCTCCTGTACCAGCTATGAAGACGCAAATACATTTGCGTCCAACGTTAACTTGTCCTCTTTCAGACCCACCATGAATGGGTTTGATGGTCCGTTCCTAAGTATGCTATGCCAACGTCTTTTTGAAGTGTACTCCTACGTTTTTCAGCCTGGCTGAAAGTAGGCCCTGAATCTCTGCCACCGAGCCTCTTCTCTGACTTCTGACTGCGAGGGCCTCTGCCCAAGCAGCCCCCGTACCCGTGAACTCTGACTTACTTCTAGCGCGGCCCTCCGTGCTCAGCTCAGCCTGCTGCCTGCCAAGATTGACTATAACCTTCGAGTTATCTGTTTTCCTCCCCGAAGATACATTCCAGCCTGCTAGCTTCAGTAAACATCCTTCCTCAGCTACAGGGCTAAAGGGCCGACCTGTCTTTATGCAAGTAATTCATAGCCTCTGTTGCCATGCTTCCATGGAAGGCCCCATGCCCCCACATATTCTCATACAGACACTCAGGCGCTTATACACGCACTCACAGCAAGTATAGAATAGCTTCTGCTCTAGAGACCTTTCTGCCCAGATAGCTTAGTTCCTAAACATCAGATATCAGATATGATAGAAGCACAAGTTGATCTGACATGCCAGACTTCTGTCTCTCTCCGTCAGTGTAAATGTCAAGTCCCCTGCACCCCGTCTATCACACGTCATGCAGCTGCGCGCGCATCCAAGCTTCCGATTTCTGCTGACATTGCAACATTCTGTTAGCACCACCCCTTGGTGCCACCCACTTGCGTCACCTATCAGTGACGTTTTCTAGCACACACCCTAGTTCACGCCTAGTTTACGCCTCTTGATGATGTATTAGCACCACGTGTATACTGTTATCTTGTCTTCTCTCAGCTGCTACGCCTCTTACATTGAACATTATGATGTTAATCAAGTATATAAGCTATGTATTGTCAATAAACGCCAGCGCGCTCATCTATCCCTTCTGACACCCTGTGTGGTGGTCAGAACACGATATCCTGATTCCTTTATGAGGAATAAAACCCTTAGAAACTCTTACACCACGGACTCTGTTTTCCTTCATTCTGATTGAGTTATTATTAATTAAGTACTTACCTGCATAGAAATTAAGAGAGTAAATTAATTATTTACGTCATTTTGGCGCCCGAATAGGGACCCCTCCCCCACCTCACGCGCCGGAAGGTGCGTTGCAATCCGTGTCCCCTGCCATCAGTTAGACGGACAACACGTGTACTGGCAGGATTTCCTGCATCCCCCTCTGACACACGGAGGTGACGAAGACTGCGATCAGTGCCCAGACGAGGCGGTGAGGAGTGCGGAGGATCCCGACCAGAGCCCAGCCGGAGGAAGCAAGGTCCGAGGTGTGAAGAGGCCCACCAGTTTTCCGAAGTTCTCCGAAGTTTTCCGAAGTTTTCCGAAGTTTTCCGAAGTTTTCCGAAGTTCCGAGTCGAGTCCCGTCGAGTTTCCGAGGCCTTCTGTTTTCCGTGCTTCCCGGTGAGTACCATTGCTGGGTCGTATCTAGACGGGTTTGGGTACGCAAGTCCGGTCTGCACTGTTTTTAGGCAGTGTATCTGTACTGTTTAGCAGTATATAGAGTATTCCGAATTTCTGCACTGTTACAGCAGTGTTTCTGTATCGTTGAGCGGTACATTCAGAGTAGGGGGAAGTTAGCTATGTCTTTAAATGTTTCATGTGATTAATGTCGTGGTATGAATGTGATTGTTTTTATTATTGTGTTTTTGTATAAATAGTTACAGTTGACATTAAGTATCAAGGATCAAGCATTTCAGTATCAAGTAGGCACAATGCCGTTTTTCAACAAATTAAAGCAGATAGGAACTAGGAAAGGGATGTTAGAGGAAGAAATTCCAATCCCCCCTAGGGACACTCCAGGTAATTTTATGTACAATAAACATGGCATAGACGCCATCTTGTATCTAGAGTTATGGACAGATTATACCAAGCACCTAGAGGAAAGATACCGATGGCCAGTTAACGGAACATGGGATGCCGAGTGCATCATAAAGGTAGAAGAAATATTACGGAAAAAGAAAGCTAGACAATCTCAGAAAGACGCCATAGAATTTTGGCGTAAGGAATCACGTAAACGTGCTGATAGAGCACTCCGTAGAGAAGACAGGCTTAAAGAATCAGAAAAAGCCCAAGAAAACGAATTAGTCACTGAGGGAATTCGAGTAAAAGTAGAACAAATAGATCGTATCCAAAATGGCAAAGTGAACAACATGTATCTTTTGGCCGATGGTACCCCTGACGCCATTTCAGAAATACCGAAAAATTTGCCGTCACCATTAGTTCCAACTAAAGTAATGCATAAGACTACTAAAGACATATTCCTAAATTCATACCTCGAAGATGTAGCGCCAGCTTACACCAATCTGCCTGTTCGTGCCCTGCCTACTGACGGGGCCGGGGGTGGTACTGCCTCCCAAGATCACTCTCAGCCAACACCGAAAAAGACTAGTTCCGTTCCGCCAGCCCCGCCACTTCCCTCACCTAAAACTGAGTTACCGAAACCACTTCAATCAGATCCTACTAAAAGACAAATTCAGATACTGACTACACACAGAGATAATGCCCAAGCTTCCGCTTCAGAAGGTGCGACCGCGGGTCTCCAGACCCCGCCACCGACTCACAGATTAAATCTCAGAGGTCAGCAGAGTCCTCTTACGTACAGATCCCCCCGTTCTTCTAATTCATCCCGTCTTGATGCACTAAAAGAAAATATGTCAGTTTGTAGATACGATCCAGAACCTGGACAGGACGACTTAATGGTATTAGCGTCTTTACGGTTAAGATCTGCTACTGATAGTTTGTTATGTTATGCAGGAATGAAGGAGCGCCTAGATAGAATATATGAGTTCGTTCAAACGGGAAAAGACCCCGACAGTATTAAGGATGCCCTGGAGAAACAGAAAGTTAACATGCAAGGACTGATACTACGATTTTTCATAAATTGTCTAATAAGAGAACGAGACAGGCCCGGAACAGAGCAGAGTGAATTAGATGCATTGAACAAGTGGGGTCAAAATATAGCCGACGGAAAACATGACAGACAAAATTGCATAGAGGCCATGTATAAAAAGATTAAGAAAGCAGTGATAGCAGTACACGAGAAAGAGAAAGAAAAGGCTCCCTCCGAGGAGGAAGAAGAATCTGAAGAACCAGAACCAACTACAAGTACTATAGCATATGTAGGTAGGGGAAACTACCTTAGGAAAGGTGTCCGTCCGGAAAGCAAGAGAGTTTTCTTCTCTGCCTTAACGAATCCGAATTCTGCTGAGCATCAGTTCCAGGAAACTGATAAACGGCTTCGAGATCGAGTTGGGTACCATGTACTCAATTCTATGGATGAACAAGAATTAGCCCGATCAGCGGTATCATGGGCCGAAAATGCAGACATATATAATGATGACACCGTAGCACAGACATTTCTGAACCTCTCCCCCGACGAACAGAAATTAGCAGGGGTATATATGATTCAGCACCTTCTCATTAAGTACAGAAAACATTATTCCGATCCAGGTCCCTTACATGAGACACTAGAAGCACTACTGATGGATAGATGGAGAGGCCTAAGCACTAAATTAGTTCAAATAATTCTAGAACAACGACGCAGATATGATACTTTTGTAAGTCCTGAATATGTCCCCGCCCCACCTCCAGAAAGGAAAATGTACCATATGCAGTGCGGGAGTGGTATTGAAAGTCAGAACCCCTTACGAGAAGTGCACCCTGTCATGGGTGAGGATAAAACTTTGAAACGAGTGTATGTACACACGCCTCTGACTAAATTAGAACTGTTAGAAATGAAGAAATTAGTACCATGCCATGATAAAGACCCTGCAGGTTTCCATAGAGAGCTTAAAGACATGTTATTAATGGGGGACTACACATATGATGATATCATGAAAATGTTGAAAGTATTATTGCCTACGGGTATATTCGAGAAATTAAAGGAAAAGGACTGGGAGGTGGGAGACGCAAAGATTGCCTGGGCAGAAATAGAAGACGAAGAGAAAAAACGGGTCCCAGGATTAGGCCTTGGGGACAAAACTAAAGCATTACCAGGTTTGATAGTACAGGTCCTGCCCAGATTATTGACAACTAGAAAGGAGGATTGGGATGCCATCTCGTCCTGTAAACAGAAACATGATGAAGATACTAGCGACTTTTATTCAAGATTCGAGAAATGTTTTATTATCAATAGTGGCCTCCAGCCAAGTAGCGAGTCGTACCCACATCTTTTTGTATCAAAGTTAGTCGAGAATTCCCTACCGTTAGTTAAAAATAGAGTGTATAAAGTCGAGAGTACATGGCAAGCAAATACGCCATCCCAGATGTTACAAATGTTACAATATCACCAGAATAGAATTAGGGAAGAACAAGATCAGGAACAGAAGCGTATGAAAGACACGAAAATGAAAATGTTAGTAGCCCAGACGGTCCCATCCGACAATCACAGGAAAGGTACGACCCAGACAAGTCACGCTGCAGCTCCTGTTAAAGGGACATGCAATTATTGCAAGCAGCCAGGTCACTACGTACACGAATGTGCAGTTCTGAAACATAACATAGCGACAGGTAAAACTAAAGAGAGACCGCATCCGCCTAGACAAGATCATAACCAGCATCAGTCTACACAGAATACACAGCCCATGCATGCATCTGCACAGACAGCACAGACCGTAGCAGTACCACAGCCACAGCCCATTGCTGCAACTCAACAAGTCTCACAACAGATGTACCAGTATGCCCAGTCTGCTTACCCCGAATATTCCAGATATACATGAAACAGCCTAGAGAGGGAAGGTGGCTTGCCTCTTATCGAGATTCCTGTAGATCAAGAAGGTCCTTATGTACACAGTCAAGTATTGGGGAAAGATAGAAAGTTTTTAATTGACACAGGGGCAAGTCGCACTACAATAAGTCATGACGAAGTTCCAGGGGCACCCCTCTCAGGCTCACAAAATGTTTCCCTTGGTTTTTCAGGACAACCTATTGTAAATGAAGTATCAGAACCAGTTCCCCTGGCTGTGGGTCCATTATCACGCGTTACAGACCTGTTACTAACAAAATCATGTCCGGAAAATCTGTTAGGAATTAAAACACTGAAAGCTCTAGGAGCTATAATATGCTGCTCCCCGGAGGGGGTTAGACTCTTTCTGCGGGATTTCAAGGGTCATTACGTCCTTCGTGAGTTTGACATCAGATTGAAAAATGTACCTGATTACCTGTGGGCAAAAGGCCCAACTGATGTAGGATGTATGCACATTACACCATACCGTGTTACCCTCAAGGCAGGTGTTGTATTACCCAGAATCAGACAATATAAGTTACCACCCGATGCTGTAGCGGCTTTACTGAAAATCATTGAAGAGCTCATTGCCCAAGGAGTGGTCGTCGAGACCGACTCCAATATCTGTAATTCACCCATCATTCCGATTCTTAAACGTACTGATCCCAATGCACCGCCAGTATATCGGCTGGTGATTGATCTCCGAGAATTGAATAAATGCATTATCCCACAGTATCCTGTGGTCCCCGATATATCATCTCTCTTGACTGCTATTGATTCAGAAGCAACGTTCTTTACTGTAATTGATCTCAAGAACGCCTTCTTCAGCGTGCCTATTGATCCGGAGAGCCAATATCTCTTCGGATTCTGTTTAAATGGACGCAGTTTCAAATTTTCGCGCGCACCTCAAGGATTCACAGAAAGCCCCAGCATCTATAGTCAAGCACTGAAAAGACAACTAGATTGTATTCAAATGCCAGTTAACACCGCTTTACTACAATACGTCGATGATCTGCTGATCACCGCACGAAGTGAGCCCGAATGTGAAAAAGCATCACTGACAGTTTTACATTTCCTGGCTGACAAGGGACACAAGGTGTCTCCTTCGAAGCTACAATTCTGCGCTCAGCAAGTTGTGTACTTGGGTCACTTACTGTCCAAAGTGGGGAGACAGCTCACTCCCGATCGCATTCAGTTAATTGTGAACATGCCGCAACCCAAGACACAAAAGGAAGTGCGGGCCTTCATAGGCCTCACCTCGTACTGCAGACAATGGATTCCCCAGTATGCATTTCTAGCTAAACCACTCATCCAGTTAACGACACAGGAGGCAGCGACTTCGACTGTCCTCCCTTGGACTCAGGAACACACACAAGCTTTTGAAGAATTAAAGAAAGTTTTATGTCAAGCACCAGTTTTAGCGACACCATGTTACAGCAAACCGTTTACACTTTTTGTTACAGAACGTGATGGCACAGCGTTGTCTGTCCTCACTCAAGACCAAGCAGGTTCACATAAGCCTTGTGCTTATTTTTCTAGTACATTGGATTCAGTAGCTCAAGCACTCCCTGCGTGCTTAAAGTCAGTAGCAGCAACAGCGTTAGCAATAAGACAAAGTGATTCAATTGTTTTAGGTCATCAGTTAACAGTTCAAGTACCACATTCTGTAGAGGTTTTGTTAAACAGAACCCAGACTCAACACTTAACTATAGCACGACTGACAGGTTATGAATTAACACTATTCCAGCCACACATAGAAATCAGACGTTGCAGCATCCTGAACCCAGCAACACTGTTACCTACAGTTATGACAGATCCAGCTCCGCATGATTGTATAGAAATAATTAATGCAGTAACTAAGCCTAGACGAGACTTAACAGATGTCCCATTGACAAATCCAGACCTGACACTTTATGTGGATGGTTCATGCATGAGAACAAGTACAGGAGAATTAGTGGCCGCGTACGCCGTGACCACTGAAACTGAAATTAAAGAAACACATCGTATTGACACACTGTCTGCTCAAGCAGCAGAGCTCATCGCTCTGACCCGAGCTTGTATTCTAGCCAAAAACAGAAATGTTAACATATACACAGATTCCCGCTATGCCTTCGGAGTTGTACACGACTTCGGAGTCCTCTGGCAAGAACGAGGTTTTCTGACTTCCCATGGGGCCAAGATACAACATGGCCCCCTTATCCAAGCACTGTTAGAAGCAATACATTTGCCCTCGGGCATATCAGTCATGAAGTGTAAGGCACATACTAAAGTCACAGATTCTGTCTCCCAGGGTAACGACCTGGCAGACCAGACAGCAAAACATACAGCACTGACTCGCACCCAGACTACTGATGTGACAAAGACAATAGGCCAGACCCAGTGTATGGCAGTCAGAGATCCCGCCCTAGATGTAATTGATATCCAGACACATGCTACTCCAGAGGAGATAAGGAAATGGACTGAACTAGGAGGGATTCAGACAGATCAAGGTTGGGTGACGAAGGGAAAATCTATATGGTTTCTCCCCGACTCAATGGTTCAAGTCATAATAAATACAGCACATAGTCCTGCCCATCTTGGAGAGAAAGCCATGTTAGACAGTTTACAGAATCTCTGGTACAACAAACACTTACGAGCAGCAGCAAAACAGAAAGTGCGTACTTGCATGATCTGTTGTCAGTTCAATCCAGGTAAAAGTGTCCCTGTTGAGCAAGGTGGATTCCATCCTCCCGATCACCCTTTTGAAGTCCTCCAGATGGATTATATCCAGATGAATAGCTGTAGAGGATTTAAGTATGTCCTTGTAATTGTTTGTGCTCTGTCCCGCTGGACCGAAGCATACCCAGTCCCAGACTACACTGCTCCGACCACAGCCAGACAGTTGGTTCGTGAATTCTTCCCACGGTACGGTTTGCCCCGTGTCGTGTACTCAGATAACGGACAGCCGTTCTCGTCCGAGCTGATGAAACAAGTTTCCCTCTTGCTAGGATATCAGTGGAGGTTCCACTGTGTCCGACATCCCGAAGCAGCTGGCCTTGTAGAAAGGCATAATCAGACACTAAAAATCCGTCTTGCCAAGATCTGTCAGGAAAAAGGGGTCGACTGGATAGTCGCCCTGCCCGTGGCACTATTCTACATGAGAATGGTCGCCCACTCAAGATCAGGGCTATCCCCGTACGAAGTGGTCTTTGGCAGACCGCCGAATATGTGGGGGACGCCCGTTCCGAAAAAGATCACTGATATTGATTGTAACATGTTAACAGATTACCTTGCCTCCTTGATGTCTGCACTCCAATCATGTCGTTCACAGGTTGCCGCAGCCTTCCCCGACAACACCGATGTAAAGGCGAATGAGGTCCGTCCAGGGGACCTGGTAGTCGTCCGGAATTTCGACCGGAAAAGTCCGCTGGAGCCCCGCTGGAAGTCTCCAAAGACCGTTCTGCTTACCACCAGGACCGCCGTGAAAATCGAGGGGAGAAAGGGGTGGGTCCACACGAGTCACATCAAGCTATGCAATGAACTAAAAAACGGACTGAAACAGGACTCTGACTCGTCCACCCCCACCAAAGACTGTGTTGAAGCACAAGACGTTACTGTGCCTAAAAGAGAAAAGACTCCTCAAGAACTTTTCCGTATGAAGCTTCGATCTAGCAAGTCAGACAGTTTAATTGTTTAAGTCCTCCCCTAGGTGAATCGGTTAAATAGTTTCTGACATGTACCCCCTAGATCGAGTTAGAGAGAGAGAGGAAAAGAGAAGAACATATTGCAAATCACTTCGTAGTCACTGCATAGTGACACTAATAATCATGTTTATTCTGAGTATTCTAATTATTATTGCCAGCATTCTGCTTCCTATGTACTGGCCTATTTTCAGGCGTGAACAATCTGCTTACAATGTTTCTGCTGAACACACTTTTAGTGAACTCCCCGCACATGAACTCTCTTACAGACTTGCGCTGCGCAACAACACATTCATTAGTATGTTACACCATTCCCATCAGACAAATAATGCTACAGACTGTTGGATATGTGGCCGACTCCCTCCCTACCAGAATTACAAGGGAGCTCTGCCTCTCTTTCCGTACCCCTTCACTCACAATGGCTCCTGTGGAGCATGGTTTAAAATAATTAATTCTTTAGATCCTGATATTGCTGTTTTCGATGGGGGCTGGGTTTGGGGAAACTTGAACTTAGTCCTGCTCAACGTCTGTTATCCGGATAAAGAGGGACTTCCCACTCGAATAGGAACTGATCTAGAAAATGAAGTATATGGATTAGGTAATTACACAATTAGCCTTATGATCCTCACCGTTGAATCTGAAACTGCTCCAGTTCTGCCCCATATGTTAGTGTTACCAGTCACAGGTGAATTATGTGTTAGCAAGAAAGGTTCAGTACACGTAGGTCATAGTAAATGCACTACTGTGGTCGAGTTCAGTGACCATGGTACATCGTCTTTTAAAGCTACCAGTCATTCCTACTTTGTTTGTGGTCATACCGCATACATACGTTTGCCTCCAGATTGGGATGGTACCTGTTACATTGCATTCCTTCTGCCACCTGTTTTTCTAGCTCCCCCTGATTACCATAGAAATACGAATCTAGCACCAAATAGACCCAAAAGAGATATTCCCCTTGTCGACTACACCGAAACGGCATGGGAACAGTACACTGATTTCAATAAAGGATTCTTTTTCTTCCTAGGTCCTGTCCAAAACAGTAAATTAATACGCAGATTAACGAGAACACTTGAAGCAGTAGTGAACGAAACTGCCTCCGCTCTAGGTAACTTAACAGAGGAGCAGTCTGCTATACGGACTGTTGTCCTTCAAAATCGTCTTGTGATTGACGTCATCTTGGCAGATAGAGGTGGAGCCTGTAAGGTCATCGGGTCAAGCTGCTGTGTTTTCATTCCACAAAACGCACCATCTGTCTATCAAGCTATCACCCGTTTACATAAAATTGCAAATCAGATACATCAGAATCCAGGCACCTGGACTTGGTCCGGTTGGTTCTGGACTACGTTAACAGCTTGGGGATGGAAGATCTTATCCTTCCTAGGCATTGGTCTTGTTATAGTATTCAGTTGTTGCCTATGCCTGCAGTGTGGGCCAGCGATATGTGGACTGTGTGCCACATCCTGCATTGAGCATTCCAGTTGCCTCTCAAACAGTCAAAGAAAGAAAGACGAACATATAATGTTACAAGAACAAACCGATCGATTTATGAGGATCGATATATCATGAAGGGTCCGTAGGGAACAAGGAGGGAATGAGGTAATATAAATTTTATGGTCATGTTGTGTTCCCTAGCGAGTACCCCACCGACTCCATGTACGAGTTAAAAGTGCATGTAACTTCCCTCCTGTACCAGCTATGAAGACGCAAATACATTTGCGTCCAACGTTAACTTGTCCTCTTTCAGACCCACCATGAATGGGTTTGATGGTCCGTTCCTAAGTATGCTATGCCAACGTCTTTTTGAAGTGTACTCCTACGTTTTTCAGCCTGGCTGAAAGTAGGCCCTGAATCTCTGCCACCGAGCCTCTTCTCTGACTTCTGACTGCGAGGGCCTCTGCCCAAGCAGCCCCCGTACCCGTGAACTCTGACTTACTTCTAGCGCGGCCCTCCGTGCTCAGCTCAGCCTGCTGCCTGCCAAGATTGACTATAACCTTCGAGTTATCTGTTTTCCTCCCCGAAGATACATTCCAGCCTGCTAGCTTCAGTAAACATCCTTCCTCAGCTACAGGGCTAAAGGGCCGACCTGTCTTTATGCAAGTAATTCATAGCCTCTGTTGCCATGCTTCCATGGAAGGCCCCATGCCCCCACATATTCTCATACAGACACTCAGGCGCTTATACACGCACTCACAGCAAGTATAGAATAGCTTCTGCTCTAGAGACCTTTCTGCCCAGATAGCTTAGTTCCTAAACATCAGATATCAGATATGATAGAAGCACAAGTTGATCTGACATGCCAGACTTCTGTCTCTCTCCGTCAGTGTAAATGTCAAGTCCCCTGCACCCCGTCTATCACACGTCATGCAGCTGCGCGCGCATCCAAGCTTCCGATTTCTGCTGACATTGCAACATTCTGTTAGCACCACCCCTTGGTGCCACCCACTTGCGTCACCTATCAGTGACGTTTTCTAGCACACACCCTAGTTCACGCCTAGTTTACGCCTCTTGATGATGTATTAGCACCACGTGTATACTGTTATCTTGTCTTCTCTCAGCTGCTACGCCTCTTACATTGAACATTATGATGTTAATCAAGTATATAAGCTATGTATTGTCAATAAACGCCAGCGCGCTCATCTATCCCTTCTGACACCCTGTGTGGTGGTCAGAACACGATATCCTGATTCCTTTATGAGGAATAAAACCCTTAGAAACTCTTACACCACGGACTCTGTTTTCCTTCATTCTGATTGAGTTATTATTAATTAAGTACTTACCTGCATAGAAATTAAGAGAGTAAATTAATTATTTACGTCAAAACCTTACTTCTCCAGATCGTTGTGTAGTATATAACCTTCATAATGTGCTGTAAACATATCCAATATTCCCTTCGTACTTTGGCACGTGGAGAAGTGTGTCTCACTGGTTAGAGGAGGCAGACCTGGAAGCAGAGGTCAGCCCGGGACCAAGGTCAATTCCCAGCTCGGCGGGGTCTTGAGTCCTAAAATGTCCATGGACTCGACAATTCTCGCTCTGGTGCCTACTCGACTCTGGGCAATAGCTTGCTTAATCTCCACAACTGCCCCTCGCGGCGGGATGCCTGGCTTTCACCTTGCGGATACCTTGCCGGGGTTAACTCACAGGGGAATACCAGGACGGGTTCCCTAAGCAAGCACTTAGAAACCGTTCGGTGATTTGCGCTATATAAATGTAAATGTAAAATGGCTTTTATATAGCGCATACTATCACTCCATGGAGCATCTTGGCGCTGTAGGTCAACCCAGAATAGAAAAGGGTGAGTAGGCTGGAACAACTCAAGAGATCAAACATTACACCAAACCCTTACAGGCCGCGTCAGAGAGCGTAAAAACCCAGGTCTTTAGGGCTTTCCTAAACAGAGATTCAGTAGGAATTTGTCGAAGTGCAGGAGGAAGTTTGTTCCAGGCTCTAGAGCCTAGGACTATAATGGATTTCCCACCTTTGGTCGCTAGTCTGAATTTTGGGACCACTAGTAAGTTGAGGTGGGAGGATCTCAGGTTTCGGGTTGGCAGATGTTGTTTAAAGTTATTGGACAGATATCTAGGTCCTAGTGCATAGTAGGCTCTGAAGGCAATAATCAAGATCTTAAATAACAAGCGCTTAAGGATGGGAAGCCAGTGGAGGGCACGGAGTGCTGCAGAAGCCGACGATCTCCTGGGCCAGCCCAGGACAAGACGGGTGGCGGCATGCTGGACCATCTGCAACTTGTGGAGCACGGTCTTATTTGCTCCAGCATATGGACTGTTGCAGTAGTCCAGTCTTGATGTAATAAGTGCCACCGCCACTGTCTTTCTTGTGGACAAAGGAAGGAGATCAAAAAACTTCCTTAGCATTCGGATGATATGGAAGCAGGAACTTGCTACCCCAATGGCTTGTTGTTTGAATGAAAGAGCGTTGTCGAACTTAACACCTAAATTACGGGCAGAGGAAATGGTGTTAGGGGGAGCCTCAGAGCCTTCAGGCCACCACTGCTGAGGGGAAAATAGATTTTGCGCACTGAATGGAAGGATTTCTGTTTTACCAGAATTACACTTCAAGTGATTGATCTTCATCCATTCGAACGTTGCCGTTAAGCATGTCTTGAGATTTTCTTCAGCTTGTGAAGACTCCCTGTCGAGAACCAGAATGAGCTGCGTATCGTCAGCGTAGGAGATAGTGCTGATCTGATACGAAGGGATTAGCTCAATCAGGGGTACCATATAGAGATTGAAAAGTAACAGGCTCAAAGTAGAGCCCTGAGGTACCCCTGTTTTAATCGGTTTTTCCTCGGATCTGTATTGGCCCAGCACTGTGATTTGTCGTCTCAGGAAATTTTGGAACCACTCTAGTACTACTCCGCCTATCCCTGCGCTCCGAAGACGGTCAATCAGAATGGTGTGTGAGACCGTGTCGAAGGCCGCCGATAGATCGAGTAATATCAAGACGGCCTTCTTTCCAGAGTCCATAGCGGAGCGCAGGGATTCAGTGGAGAATAAAGGTGCAGATTCGGTAGAGTGTTTAGACCTAAAGCCCGACTGATTTGGATGCAGGACATTGTTATCTTCCAAATAAGTGGTGAGTTGGTTGTTGACGAATGACTCCGTCAGTTTGGATAACAGTGGCAACAGTGAAATGGGCCTTAGGTTGGAAAGAGTGGTAGGATTAGGTAAAGGTTTCTTTTGGAGGGGTTTAACCGCGGCTAATTTCCAGACTGGTGGAATCTCTGGCGTTGCTAATGATGAATTGATGATTCCATTCACTATGGGATTTACGTCATTGACCAAAGGTCTTAAAAACATGGGCGGACATGGATCAAATGGTGATCCAGACTTGCTAGACAGAATTGCCTGACGTGATTCTTCCAAGGAAATGTGGGTGAAAACATTGTAGCAGGGTTTCCGTTCTCCCACAGAACTGTGCACAGAGATCTAGAACCTGGGTGAGTTAGGATGACCCAAAACTCACCTTTGTTTCAGAAATCCCCTTACCAAGCTAGCTACAGTGTCTCATCGGTAGTAATAACTTACCAATGACTTAGACAATCCGAGACATGAACTTAGGGTACCTCAGGTATCGTGGAACACATGAACACTCTTTCGTTATATAATCATTACAAACCGAAACTGGGAGGCAAAGAACACATGTGCAAGTTTGAAATGTTTATTTTTCAATGCAACATTCTCAAACGCAGTAACTTGTATAATATCAACATACATATTATAAAAATCAGAGTTAGCAGCATAGTCACTAATCCATAATAAGCAAAAGGTGATAGCATGTTATGATGCAAAAATCTATAGAATTCTGTATCACCTATATTTCGCGCACCCTAATTAGCATATTATATTATATCTAAGAAGGTCTCATCTGGGTTCTAGCAGGGCGGGCCCATACCTCTAATTCTCAGTAGGAGGAGATCACATCAACAGCTACCAGCTCTCTGCATGGGAAGCATCAAGTGTGTTCCTTCCTCCCCTGTAACTCTATCTTAAACCCACGTAGAGCCCAAATGTTGGCAGCAACATTATTTGTGTTATGTCTAACGTGGTGCGAGGATCAGGCCTTCAGCAACCTTGTGTTAGGTTATTCTTAGAGTGTGCAGTTCTCGGTGTGCAGACAGTTGTACCAAGTGTACCAAGCACGACTGATACCAGAGCAATAACATATTATTCTCAAATAAATCACATCTTTCGTCTAGGTTGAAAGCTATAATAACAATTAGGTGTTGTGTGCAAACTGAAGCAGAAAGAAAATATGGCGTTTAAACATTTAATAAGCTTATGCTAATTTAACACAATATATAGAAACGTAGTAACCATATGACAACATTAAGATGGTGTTTTGGTGGAAAGTTTATTCCAATTGGGTCTGTAGATTTGTTTTCACAAGAGGTTGAAATTAAAGTTGGAGGTGGAAAATCCTTGAAGATGGCTTGAATTTTATTATCAAAATAATCTGCAATGGAAATACACAGTGATTGCGAGGGTGGGATATCCTGAGCAAGGGCTCTAGGATCAGTAAAACTATTTACAATCTTGAATATTTCCTTCTGATTGTTTCCCGAAGATGCAATGGCCTCTGAAAAGTGGCTTTTTTTGCTGATTTAATGGCGGCATGATACTGTCTACGCGCTGCTTTGTAAATTCTATGATCTTCTTCTAAGTATTTTCTTGCGCCATCTACGTTCCAATGCTCTCACTTTGCCTAGTTCACTCTTCAGAATGGAAGAGAACCAGGGGGCACTTCTTTTGATTTTTTTGCTCATAGGGGTCATTTCCTTCAGCAAATCTTGTTGATTACTAAGAGATGTAATCCAATCACAGAAATGTTGATTGTCTATTGTGGTGTGGCCAGATAGAGTAGGTTTAGTCTCTATTGCATTGGTTGAAAGATTTGGTTGGGTGAGGACTTTTTTCCAATCAGGTTTTTTTTTCTCCTGTTGTTCTTATTATGGTGTGTCTATGAGTGTTAAGAGGTGAATTAAAAGTCACCTCAAAAGGGATAAGTTTGTGGTCCGACCAAGTTTGGACTACTGGGGAAGTACAGGTCAGAAGGTTCAGAATAGAGCAAATACAGTCTAATATATGGCCCGCGCTATGCGTAGCTTCTTTGTTTAACAGGGTAAGACCAAGGACATTAATGATATCCATAATACACATTACTCCTGGGTCGCTAGGGGAGTCAAGGTGGAAATTTAAATCCCCTAATAGAGTGAAATGGGCAGCTCTTAGCGTGAGATTGCTCAGTACATCTCCTATGCTCTCTAGGAATTCTTGGGGTTGTCCCGGGGGTAGCCATGGGCGGAAAATCCGTTTTGCTCGCGGATTTTGCGGATTTTCGGTAAATTCGCAATCCGCGAGATTTGCGAATTTCCCGTGAAATCCGCAAATCCGCAAGCAGCGGATTTTATGGCTTGCTCGCACTGTTCGCGTGAGTTCGCGGCTTGCCAGTACAACTTCGCACCCCGCGAGTAAGTGCTAAATTGCAGAAATACGATCTTAGCAAAACTGAAACTACTTACCAGGTTCAAAAGTTCAGGCTCATCATTAGTAGCCATTTCCTGTAGTGCTTCCTGAGGGGCCTCTCCAGAGTTCAGTTGCCAGTTGCAACTATTATGTGACCCTGCTCTGAACCTCAGAATAGTTACACATATGCCACAAAGGTCCTGAATTACAGCTAAGGGAGACAAGCAGGAGCCAGGCTGGAAGTTAAAATCCATTAATCAGCCCCTAATTCATTATTGTCAGTTGGGGCAGGGCAGGTGTTGTAACTAATTTTGCAACAATGAAAGCACTTAGCAAGTGCAAAAGATCACTAATCAGGAAGCACTAAGGAAGCAGGTGCCAGCTAAAAAAATATTCTGTGACACATTAATCAGCCCCAAATTAATTCAGGTCACTTGAGGCAGGGAAGGTGTGCTTTGCTTTGCCGAAAATAATGTACACTGGACAACCAGAGGGTGTGGTGATGAAACAGAGGGTGGCATGGGTGGGCCAGAGGGTGGCATGAGTAGTCAGAGAGTGGCAGTGGTGACAGAGAGTGGCAGTGATGAAGAAGAGTGTCCCAAACAGGCTGGACACGTAGAAACAACAAGTTCGCAAAACTTGCGACCCGACAGGTAAGTTCGCAAATTGCGAAATTGTAAAAACCCTCGCGAACTGGCAGAAACACGCGCAAACACAAAAAAAAAATCTGCAAATTCGCGGGAATTCGCGGATTTTGCGGATTGCGAGTTCGCAAATCCGCAAAATTCGCGAACGCGAGATTCGCAAAATTCGCCCATGCCTACCCGGGGGGCGATATATCAAGGCTCCAGAAAATGACAGGGAGTCATAAATATTTAAACAAAATGCATGGCCTCTGCTCCCTTTATATCAGATAGTTCATAAGTAGTGCAGGTCATGGTGTTGCGATGGATGATCGCCAGACCC
The DNA here is from genome assembly GCF_964263255.1 of Lissotriton vulgaris. Taxonomy (NCBI): domain Eukaryota; kingdom Metazoa; phylum Chordata; class Amphibia; order Caudata; family Salamandridae; genus Lissotriton; species Lissotriton vulgaris. The sequence continues at coordinate 28,824 of NW_028255588.1, read as the reverse complement.
CCTCACCTTTGTTCTGGTCTATCAAGACGCTGGATTTGAAATCCTTCAGGGAGGGCTACCACTATATCAGGGGTGCACCAGGATTTTACCCACGTTTCGGTTATGAAAAGCCAATCCAAATTCATCTCAGTAATCAAATCATAGATGTGCTGTGCATTTTTACACATAGATCTGGCTTTAATGAGTCCCCCTCGTAGAGTAGTGGGTTGAGTTTTATTTTTATTATTGTAACTTGATTCTGGCCAAAAAGTATTCTTACAGTGTTGGCAATGAATAGGACCATACCATGTGTCTGGTTTGACAATATCATGGCAATGTGGCGAGGGCTTATTCAAGGATAGAAGAAACGCTCGAGACATACCGGGATCTGTATTAGGTCGGCTATTCCCTGTGGCCCTTCGTGGGCCACTGGGAATATTCCTGGGCCTAAATTCCTGTACATTTACATTTACATTTACCCTCCTGTGTATGTAATTCCAGTATATGTGTGTTTCCCCGTGGATGTCTAGTGATTTTTGTTAGAACCCGACCCAGCCTTTCCCCTTCACAGTATCGCCTTGCTTGCCATTGTTTGCCACTGAACTTGGCTTCTCTGGCCGCCTCTTCCTCATATTGTGTGAGCTTGTCCCTAAAGTCCTTGTGTATAGGCCCCATCAGTCCCCCAGTCATTCTGGTCTCCAGCTCCTTCAATTCACGCTCCAATTTTGCAATAGTTCTCTTAATATCTCGCAACACCCCAAAGCCTTTGATATGCAGTACCCCCTGATCGTCACTTTAAACGCCTACCAGATAATGTCTACACTCTCAACAGAACCCTTGTTCCGAGGAAAAAATTCTGCTATCTACTCTCCCAGCTCTGTTTTGAACACGGCTGCATGTTCATGCTGCATGCGCCACGTGGGCCTCACCTTCCCATAACCAGGAATAGCAATCTGAACCAGCACCGGACAGTGGTCCGAGTATGTCCTTGGCAAATGAGCAACCTTGCCCAAGTTAATTGCCAGTCCACGAGACAGAAGGCAATAGTCTAGTCTAGCCTTGTGTCGGCATGCGTCGTAAAATGTATCCCTTCGCGTAGCCCAGCATGCACAAACCGCCAGCTATCTATCAAGGCACCTTCCCTAATTATACCTTGTAATGCATCCCTAGCATGTCTATTATATTGATGACAGCCATCAGATCTATCCAATCCTAGAACCATGGAAACATTAAAATCCCCACCCCAGATAATATGCATCGAACCCGTGTTCAGTATCTTACCCCACAAATTCGTAAAGAATTCAGGTGTTTCAACATTAGGCGCATAACAATTCACTATTGTGACCGTGTCAGTACCAAGCCTGCCCCATAGTAAAACAAATCTCCCCTCTAGGTCAACTAGCTCCCCGAGCTTCACAAATTGCACTGATTTTTTAATTAACACTGCCGTATCTCTGGCATACGCAGAGTACGAAGAAAAGCTTCTCACATCCGCCCACTTGCATGCCAACGTGTGGTTAGAGCGGGGGCGCAGATGCGTTTCCTGTAATAATGCAATTTGCACATGGTGCTGTTCCAAATATGCGATCACATTTCTCCCTTTCCTGGCATCATTTAATCCCCGAATATTCCAGGACAAAACTGTTATATTTGTATCACATTCAATACCCGCCATCAAACTGCCATTCTACACAGTCTGCTTGCAAAATATTCCCGAGTATTTCTCTCTCCACACGAACCCACACTTCTGTGCCCACAAATCTCTGTCCCATAAACAGCTATCACGCATGAATATGCGTAACAATAAGCAATTGCTCTTCCCCAGCTACTCTCCCCCATAGGAAAACTCCCCCACTCCCGCCGACCCTCAACTGACTGACTTACTCCAACCGTGTCAGGTAGCCCCTCCTCGGCAGTTCCACCTTCACCATGATTCAACTTCACATGTTCAAAACATCCTGCCCCCATCCCACCCACTGTGGCACCCCCAGCTTGCCAGAATCCCCATCCCTCTCCTCAAACATGCAAACTGTTACTTCTTTTCCATCCTCCAGCATCCGCAGTCTACTAAGACATGACATTTCGTATGTTGGCATATCATCAAATCCCACATTTTTTTGCTTGAGGCCCTGAGTCCCATCCCTATCCCAACTAGACACCCCCAACCATACCTCGTCCCCACCCTCCTCCCCAGTCAACAAAAAACATAGCAACCCCTCCTGTCCTACAGGTAAACTACCAAGCCCGCATCTCAGACTTCTATACTTATGCAGTTGCAATGCAATGACATCAGAGCTCGGTTTGGTAGCGTATGACGGACCATAGTCCTCCGCAGACCTGACCCTCCCATCTTCCCACTGAAGCATCCCCAACTTGCCAGAATTCCCTCCCCATCCCCCCAAGTCCTTTAGTAAACCCCCCAACATCCATACTGTAACAAACATGATCAATGGGGTATACCCTTCCGGGGCCATCTGAGGCATGCACATATCCACCCTCCACACCACACCCTTCAGCCCGTACGTCCGCAAGCGGGCACAGTTTAAAGGGGGGGGTGGTGCCTGGAATACATTACCACCAACAGTCCAATACCTGTCCATGGTACTCTCGAACAGCATCGTCATGCTTCCACGCTAGAGGCCGCCCTGAGGGTTCTCTCGTGCCCTCCATTAGAACAGTACAGTATTGCAGTACTTAACAATGCAACGCTACTCATCTTCCTCTATTAAATGTTAATTTTCCTGTCCCTCCCCGCCGTTTTGTCGACGTCCAGATCTCGCCCTTCTCAGACCTTTCAAGAAATCCTCCACCTGCTGCGGATTCATGAAGAAGTGTTGTTTAGCCTGGTGGGTCACTCTCAACTTCGCCGGGTACAGGAGTGCATAGTCTATTTGTAACGTACGGAGTTTTTTCTTAACATCCAGAAATGTATGTCTCTGTTCCTGTACTATGGACGTAAAATCTGGGTAGATGGAAAAACTGACTCCATCACATGACAAGTTTTGATTGGTGCGTGCAGCTCTCAATGCGGTGTCACTATTACGGTAATTGAGAAGCCATGCAATGATGGGCCTTGGTGGAGCCCCTGGTTTTGGCCGTGGTCCAAGTGAGCGGTGTGCTCTTTCAACGATAAACTCTTTAGAGAACGCTTCAGTTCCAATTGCAGCAAGGAGTATCTTTTCCACGTAGTCTTCCATGCGCCCAGTGTTGGTGGATTCTGGTACGCCTATGACGCGAATGTTGTTGCGCCGGCTGCGGGCCTCCAACTCCTCATTCTTCGTGGCAATGACTCTGAGGACATTATCCATTCTCGAGAGTTGGGTGGTATGCGAGGCCATGGTGTCATCATTTTCAGAGATACGCCTTTCAGCCTCGGTGATACGCTCCTCGTGCACATCCATTTTTTGTGCAATGGCGTCCATTCTTGACGATATTCGGTCGACTTTATCGACTATTGTGGCAAACCCCTGCCTCATTTCCTGTATAAGCTGCTGTATGTCGGAAGTGGATGAACCAGAACTCGCTCCAGTGTCCGCCGGGCCCCGCTCAACCATTTCGTCCTGTGTTTTTCGCAACCCTTTTTTGGAAGTCATGGCATCAAAGGACAGTTTAGGCTGTTGATTGTCCTGCTTACCCATTGTGGGTCTCCTGTAGGGCCTTGTAGCAGTTGGCGAGGGTCGTTTCCCACATTCTTCTCCGGTTTGGCAGGAAGCTCTACTCATGAGCACAGATCAGGCTTTCAGGATGTCTCTACTTGTATTGGACAAGGGTCCACCAGGCGATGTAAGCAGACGCAATCCTTCGGTAGGGAGCAGGATCACCACATACTAATGCCAACAATTTATATTTACCGTCCTATGTTACATGGCATTTAGAATGTTCCGAGCATTATCTCGCATAACTGGAGGCAACTCTTTTTTCATATGGCTCCCGAATGACAGAATTAATTCGTCCTGGTAGGTGTGCCTCATCGGAAGCGCCTCGCAGCGCAGTCCCAGCTAGCAACAGCACACCTCAGGGGCCCATGGAGCAATACACGTATCTTGGCAGCAGATTAATACCAATGTCTTAAGCAGTGTCTCACCCTTTGATCTCAGCTTGTCCACACTGGCCACTGATGTGCAGTTCAAAATTGCATCACGGGCAATTAACATTAATTTGCCATCTTCCGTTATGCACCACCTCTGTTTCCCGCCAGTGTATTATCACCGCCACGATACCCTCTGTTCAATTAGTGCCTCCGTTCATGTACAAACATACACCTCCCGCCTCACAGGACCGCGTCTTCATTTATGTGTTATAGCCTTCTCTCCCGCGGGTCACAGTCGCCCCCAACAGCACAGGGCGATGCAACACAGCTCACCCGCTATGTCAACCGGGACACCACTCCTCTGCCCAGACCTGCCGGCGATGAACCAGTCTCAATCAAATCACGGGCGGTAAGCAGAAGCCTAACGGTGCAGGATCACCGACATGGGACGTGCAGTGACAATCCACAAAGCCAGCCCGCCCAGACAGGCAAGATCAGCTCACGCCAGCACCATTAGCGGGGGGGAGGGGGTTGCTTACTCTAACGGCTGTGATCCCCAGCATCCGCTACCAGTTCTCACCGGTGTCGACAGCTCTACACCAGGCTCTCCGTCTGTCCCTCCCCACCGCAATCTATGCGCCTCACCACAACGCTCCGGTCATTCCACGTAGTTCGCCGCCACACCTCTGCCCGATGTACAGGAGTTTGCCGGTTGTTCCCGCTGGTGCTGGTAGTGCACAGCACGGCACCGGAGCACTCCTAAACCTCCACAACACAGCAGCAAGAGAACGCGGGGTTATTCCAACGTCTTATCTTTTGAGGCTTGCACGCCTCGTGGTGCGCCGCGGTATAACGTAGCCACCGGCCCCCGGCAGCGTGATCAGTCAGGCTCCAGCTCAGTTCTCGATCTCTTGCTTCCACGCCTCTATCTTCGGATCGCAAGGTCAGATCTCTCTCAAACCTTCACCGAGTCTGCAGAGTAGTATCGTCGACACCTGTGTACTATTTTTAAAGGGTTTGGCGTTAGTGGAAAAGGATAATTGCAGGATCATCTGTCCAGGCAGCAGGAGCCTCACTACAGTGCGGCCATTCTGCGTGTGCGCCCTCTAGCACCCCATGTATTTATGAATACTTTAACAAAAATGTAAATGTAGTTGGAGAAATGCACACCTACTTTTTCAAACCTTTCATTACTCTTGTTGTATCATTAGTTCAAGAAATCTATATTAATCATTGTCGGCGAGCTAACTTTCAGCGCTCCGCCCGATTGCGTCGCAATTAAGTCAAAACACAAAAAGAACAACATTCTGTCCCCCTATGCTGCACAGCCTATTATAATGAATTTAATGAATCAAATCCGTAATCAGTTTATCTTTTCTCCAATTTTTATCTTCTTCTTCATCACCTGCACATTACTGATGCCATCATCATTAATGAGCATGCCGAGGGACGAGTAGTGATGGAGTATGGGGTATGGAGTCTTTGGTGTAGAGGCAGCATGAGGAAAAGTGATCGTGCAGCTTTAATTCGTGTAATTGACCACGTGACCTTGAGAGTGATTAGAAAAAGCAGATGAGCGCAGGGCACGCAAGGTGGACGGGTAAACCAGCTAGTTAAGCTGCTGTCGGTTAGAAGAGGGGATGCAACTTGGTAACGGTCCACAGCATGGAATTGCAAGCAAGGAAATGGTGTTTGGACAGCGTCAGCAGCAGTTGGAATTTAGTTTTAAATAACAGAAGCCACGGTAAGCATGCTCATATCAGTAGCATCGCTGTGCTGCAGCATTGATTGGGGGAGAAAGGAAGACTCTGGCACTGTATAAGTGAACAGCTAAGGTGGGAGGAAAAATTGGGAAGTGCTTAGAAGTGAACATTTTGTTAATATGCATGTTAATGATGGCATCAGCAATGTGCAGTATTTATGTTGAACACAAGTGTCAGGGAACAGAAGATAGCAGCGTGTGATACATGAAACGCTTTTAAACAATGCTTACTAATATGCATGAAGCAGTTTGTAAATAATGCTTATCAGTGAACTGATGTAGTTCAATTCTTTTTATACTGTAGAAACCCCCGAAGAAGGGATTATTCCCGAAATGCATTGGGTATCTCACATTAAACGTGGCATGAGGAAATTATGACTCCTGTGTTTTTTGAAGAGCGTAACTTATATGGAAATGGATAGAATGGATTGAAGAATAAAACGGAGTAAAAATATTAAGATGAAGAAGAAGATAAAAATTGGAGAAAAGATAAACTGATTACGAATTTGATTCATTAAATTCATTATAATAGGCTGTGCTGCTATGGGGACAGAATGTTGTTCTTTTTGTGTTTTTACTTTAACAAAAACCCACAACCTTCCCCCCACTGTGCTTTATAAACCAATGAGTAGAGCAAGTTAAAAATACAGCGTATACTTTCTGGAAGTACACGCTGTGTTTTTAAATTTGCTCTACTCTTTTGGGTGTGAAGCGCGTTTGCGAGAGAGATTGTTGGCTTTTGTTTAAGTATTCATGTTAATCACAGCACGTGAAGAGGCTGTGATTAGCATGAATACTTATACAAAAGCCCACAACCTTCCTTGCACCGCGCTTTACAAACCAAAGAGTAGAGCAAGTTGAAAATACAGCGTGTACTTTCTGGAAGTACACACTGTATTTTTAAACTTGCTCTACTTTTTTGTTTGTAAATCGCGGTTGCAAGAGAGATTGTGAGCTTTTGTTTAAGTATTGATGGTAATCACAGCTCGTGAAGGGGCTGTGAATAACATGAATATTTAAACAAAAGCCTACAATCTCATAGCTGCCAAGTTTTAAGATTGCTTATGTGTGACATTTTCATAATGTCAGTGTTATTATGATTGACATTGATTGAATTAATAAAAGGTCACCTTTTCCGAGGGTATGCCTCCTGCTCCCTGCTTCAGCCTGGGAGCAGGGGTGACTCTGTCCTCGCAGTTCAGCTTAAGGTAGGCAGGAAAGGGATGAGGAAGGGTTTGTCCTCTGGTACAGTGAGAGGGTGGGCACGCTGGGTGTCGTTCAGTTACAGGTCCCTGTGGTGGTGCATTGACTGCAAATCGAGTGAGACTAAAGTGGGTGTCTGACAGGCCGACTCTCGACTTCTGCTGGGAATCACTGTTCTACTCCCGAGTGATTGAGGAAGCCTCCTCTAGGTCTACAGCACGGTACTTCATGGCACTCTCTAAGTTTCAGGGCGACCTTGCAGCAGTGGCTGAGTGGATAACTGACAACTGCCTCCAACTGAATTCCAACAAGTCAGAAGTACTGTTAGTAGGTAGGGACCATAGTCTGTGGAGTGATATCTGTTGGCCAGCCAGCCTGGTCAAGGCACCCTCCCCAAAACAAGCTCAAAAAAATGTAGGGGTTTGGTTGGACTCATCCGTAAATTATCTAGTCCAAACCAAAAAAACAGCAGGGACTTCTTTTGGACTTTTACGCTGGTTTAGACCATTGATGGGCTTCTTTGACGCGTCTATGAGTCAGGTCATCATTCAGGCAACGGTTTTGTCCAGACTTGATTATGCCTGCTCCCTCTATCTAGGGTCCAATAAGGCGGAGTTTGTGAGGATGCAAAGGGCACAGAATGCAGCAGCAAGAATCTTTTTGGCCTGCACAAGTCTTGCTCTGTGTCCAACGCCATCCGCCGCCTTCATTGGTTACCTGTGCCAGGCGTATCGAATTTAAAACCTTATGTACTTCCTTTAGGGTTTTGAAACTGGCCACCCCTCCTATTCTGGCCAATCTCCTTTCGCCATATACCCCACCACTGCTTATCCGCTCACATGGCCAGCACTTAGTGGTGGTTCGCCGGATACGTAGAGCTCATCCCGGCGGCCGCTCCTTTCCCTATAGAGCGGCCTCTCTTTGGAACACACTCCCTGTGCAGATTCGTGGCCTCAATAATTATTTAGAATTTAGGAAGGCCATTAAGACTTTTTTCTGCCCTTCATCTTAGTTTGTGCTCACTCCTTTGCTATGTCAGTCTTTCCTACACTAGTTCCCTTTGCTGGGGCAGCTGTTGCGCTTTATAAGACACAATAACATAACTTATCATAACATAACAAAACATAACATGGCAACTGCTTTTTGAGCAGCCGCTGGCACCTGAAGAGTCATTTCCCCTGTCCCGCTGCACAATGCCTCAGTACCTGCTTTCTTGTGTTCGCTGAAATGCTGCTGAATTGCCGGTCGTGTCAGCTGAGCGTGTCAGCAATGGATGTGTGTGGGGGATCCTGGAGCTCTCTATTCTCCCCGCCTGATGCGCTGGAGAGAGGCCACCCTAGAGCTTAGGAGGGGCCGTAGAGTGGCAGCTCAAGGGCTCCACTGGGTCGGCGGGGGCAGCGTCAACATCAGCCTGTTCCTCGACTCAATGAAGCGGGCCCGGGAAGAGCTGGGGATGGATTCTGAGTGTGTTGTTCTCCCTAGTATTGCTGCTATTTCTGCCTCTTCAGTTCCTTCAGGGTTGAAGGGGACACCCCCAGAGATAATACCGGAGTCACCATATGAGCTGCGAAAGTTCATGGGAGCTCAGACGATACAGGTTGGCTCCCCGTCTCAGGTAAGCACTGCTCTAGATGCCTCTGGAGCTTTAGTGGCAGCCATAAGAGGGGGTGGCAAGAAAGGTAAAAAATGCCGGTTGCGGCCCTGGGACTTGTGAGAGCTAAAAGAAATTAGGTTAACAACCAGATTACTGAGGTACAGATTAATTGTCAAGTTTTGGAAAGTTCCTTAATGCAGCAACCTCCATCAACTGCTCAGCTTTTCAAACCTTTCAGGCTAAAGGGAGACGTATAAATCCTGAGAGATATAAAGGTAACCCTCTGGATAGCAAGGTTAGGCTCACCCCTTCTTTGCGGTCGTATTTTAGAGTGCAACCTGAGGTTTTGGATATCACAAAGAAGGGGAAGTCACTTAAAGGAGGAGGAGGATATCCTGAGCAGCTTACGATTAATCAACCTATTAACAAAATGGAGATGGTCAGCTCTCCATCCTTGCTGGCAGGTGCCTTGACAACAGCTACTACAACTATTCCTGAGTTAGTGCCTAATAAAGCGATACATTCAGATGATCATTGTAATGTGGGAGTTGCCAGTCAAGTGAGTGGAGGGACAGAGAAAGGCCTCATGCCTCAAGAAGTGGGTGGATCCTCAGCAGCGTCGCTGTAAGCTCTCTTTGTCATTCCATCAGACGATATCAAGAAAGGCTTTTCTGTTTCACCTGCTAAGCAGGGTGAGATAAGAAACGCCTGGGATTCTCTTGAGAAGAAGGTAGATATCCTAAACATCAGGACTGAGACCCTTGAGAAAACCGTCAGAGAACTGAAAGATAATCTCTGGGCTGCAGAAACTGAAATACAGTCACTTAAAAGGGAGGAAGCCACCCTGCATGACAGAATGGAGGCTTTGGAGAATAACTCCCACAGGAGCAACCTCCGTCTTATAAATATCTGGGTAGGGATGGAAAAGTTCAATCTCAAATCATACATCATTACATTGCTCAAAGAAGCTTTGCAGCTAGAATAATCAGACACAAGCCTAGGTAATGATATACAGTGAATACACAGAGACCCATTCCACAGGAACCCAAACAGAACTAAGCCAAGAAAAATCCTTATTCATTTCCTCACCTATTCTCTAAAAGAGAAAATCCTTAATTTGGCTTTAAAGGCTAAAACATTAAGGATCAGGGATTTCTGTTTTGAAATTTGTTCAGTTCTTGCCAAGTTTACCCTTGGAAGGCAGTGGGAACTAGGCAGGAAGATGGACAATTTCAAAAAGATCAGTACTGTAAAATTTCCAGCTTTCCTGAAATTTATGAAAGACTTAGTCCAGAAAGCTGTGGTAAGATTGTAGGAGATTGGGCGGAGGTCTCTACTTGCCTCTGTGAATACACTTCAGATATTATCCTGGAATGTCAATGGACTGTGTGTGAGATCAAGAAGAGCCAGAATCTTGCAATATCTGAAACACTCTCCACCGCAGCTCATTGTCATCCAGGGGACAAATCTTCTTGAGGGGGAGACTAAGGAAATCTTTTAAAATCAAAAATGGGTAGACCCCTTCAAATGTACTAACCAGACTGCTAATAATAGAGGGATACTGATTCTCTTCAAAAAGAAGCCAATGTTCAGATTTTGCAGCATATGGTAGACCCATGTGGCAGATGGGTTACACTGAAGCTTACCTCAATGGGCATCCTCTTTACCTTCATTGCCTAGTATGGCCCAAATGAAGACAAACCTTCATTTCTTAAAACAATCTTTTTGCACCTCCTTGACTTCCCAGAACCATTTATTATGGCTGGGAATTACAATATTATTCTTAACCCTAAACTTGACAAATTGCCTGTAAGTAGAGCAGCTGTCCCCTCAAGATCTAGAGTGTAACTTCAGACCATGATGGCTCAATCTGGCGTGTGTGACGTATGGAGAGAAAGATCGGGACAGCAGCTAGGTGTCTCATTTCAAAATTCTAAGTACAGACATGAATTGAGAATAGATTACATCCTGGTCAGTTACAGCTTATGGGGCAAGGTTAAAGATATAACCTATTTGCTGCCCCACCTGTCATTCAATTCAGGAATTTTATTAGTACTGGAGGGGCTACAAGCCCAGCAGTTCAGACTTTGGTCCTTTGATCGAATATTGCTCCAGGAAGAGGAAGAGATGTCCTTCCTTTTCCGGAAAACTGAACTTTTTCTGAAGTCTAACATGGACACATCATCTATCACCATGGTCTGGGACTCCCAGTAAGCTTTTATTAGGGGTATCATTACCAGCAGTTCAAGTTTTAGGAACCAAAAGTATAGGAGAGAGATCACATCATTGGTGGCAGAAATGAAAAATGTGGAGGCAGAACTGAACAGACAGGATGTCTTGGGTAGGCAGCAAGAAGATCTGAGCAAACTTAGTAAATTGAGGGAGCAGTTGGAGTGTATCCTTCAAACAAGTCTTATGTGTGGATGGAAGGCTAGTAAGATCACACATTTTGAGTGCATGGAAGCGGGAGGAAAACACCTGGCTTGGAAAGCAATAACAGATAGGCTACGCAACCAGATTAAGTAGATCACTGCAGGTGAAGGGGACGCTGCTTTATCTCCGGATGAAGGAATTGGTGAGTTTTTTTACTATTTCCAAGACATTTATAGGGAGGAGCTGGCAGAGAATAGACCTAAAGTCAAGGAGTGGCTGGATAGAACTTCACTGACACCTATAATTCCTAAACAACAAGAAGATTTAGATTAGGACATCTCCCAAGAGGACGTGAGGAAGGTAATAGCTGCCTGTAAGAGAGGTGAAGCGGAGGGGCCTGATGGGCTACCAGCAGAGTTATATAGGTCTTTGGGTAAGGTGATAATACCAACTCTGACACAACTTTTTAATAAGATATTAGCAGGGGGTCTTAAACCCCCCGGGTCATGGAATGACACTACTGTCATCTCTTGATCTTGAAACCTGGCAAAAATACAGTGACCTGTGGGTCGTATAGGCCCATTACTCTCTTAAAAACGGACTATAAAATCTTTACTTAGATCTTAGTGGCCAGGTTGGGGTCTGTTGCTGGAAATATTCTTCATTCAAACCAGAAGGGGTTTGTAAAAGGTAGACATCTAGCAGACATCATATACGATATTATTGGAGCAGTAGATATTGCCTCTACTTACTCTCTCTCTCTCTTACAGCCTTTACTCATGATGCCACCAAGGCTTTCAACAGAGTAAATTGGATTTACCTGTCGGAAGTCATGGGAAAATTCAACCTGGGTAAAAAATTCTGCCAACTATCCAGCTGATATATCAAGCTGCTAGCACAACCATTCAAGATCACCAGGGGTACCAGGCAGGGCGGCGCCTTTCCCCTATCTGGTTCGATATGTATATTGAGCCTTTCGCGCAGAGGCTCAGAGAAGATCTTAGCATTGTGCCTTTTAGATATGGAGAGGGGGAGTGGAAGGTGGCCCTGTAAGAAGATGACATATGTTGTACATGGACTTTGTCTCTTTTCCCAGGTTTGCATTTCCTTGATACTCTCTTGATGTCACTGTTTGTTTACCAAGTGACATCATAGAATATTGTAGTGATTGCCTAAGCCTACGGACAGTTGGAGGCAGGCCGAGTGACAAGGAGGTCACTCCTGGTGGGGTCTCTTATTTATCATCATAAGAACTGGACCTGTAACTATCCATGAATAAAGCTACATGAAATATATACCATGACTCAAGAACATCTTTTATGTACAACAACATCTTGGTCCTTTCGGCAGAATTGGAAATAACCTTCCCAGCAGTGAACAGATTGGCACAGGAAATCGGTAAGTTCTCAGGGTATGAGGTAAATGTTGGGAAACCCGAGATTATGACGTGGACCCTCGAGATTAGTCAGCATCAGGTTACTCCTAGTATGCAATACCTGGGAGTTAGAATTCTCCAAGTTATGGATAAGATTGCAGGTGCTAATCTAGTGCAGGTGTCAAGCATGCCAAAAACAAATGAGATTTTGGGCCCATCTCCCTTTAACCATTCTTGGGAGAGTGAACTTAGTCGAGATGGTGGTCCTATCCAAGATACCCTTTCTCTTTAATTCAATTCCCCTAAATTTCGATAAACCAGCAATCGACAAACTCCAGCAAGCTGTTAATTCCTTTAGCTTGCTTTTCCACTTAGAGAAGCAGGCATGAAAGTATGGGGAGATTTGGTTTATGAGTGCACTCTCATTCCATGGGAACAACTAAGGGAAAAAGTGGGAGTGGGTCTTTTGAAGTTTAAATACATACAACTGCAGAGCTGGGTCCAATCACAGCAAATCCAGAAAAAACCTATAAAGGGGGTAACATCTTGGAACAATAGTTAGCAGCTAGGCCAACGGGTAGAGGGGAGGTCTCCTACTGGTATTGGGCAATGAATGAGGCAGTGGATGGTGAATTTAAGCTCACAAATGAAATATGGAGTGAACATCTTCCAAATGAACAGTGTGATCAACGGTGGCAGAATGCATTTAAGACTCTCTTTAGCATAGTAAAACCAGCTTGGCTTAGGAGAAACCACCTATTCACTGTACATAGGGCCTACCTTTCCCCTCTAAAGCTGTCTAAGTTAGTTGCAAGAAGTGCAGTCTAGCCGAGGTCTCAGATATACATATGTTTAAAGACTGTCCTGCCATTGTACTTTTTTGAGACGAAGTTCAGAAATCTCTTGAGGGTATCTTGGGATCTCCAATTCAAATAGATTTGGCCCTGATAATTTTCGGCCTCACAAATCAAGTTACTGGAATGGCTAAATCCCTTTTATTTTATGCAATTTTTTTAGCTAGGAGGCAAATATGCCAGCACTGGATTGAACCCTCTCCTCCATTGCGCTTTGACTAGTTGGCGTCGATGTAAGAGACATCTAAGATGGTCCTGTCCAGAGCCGCCAGTTCTAAAAAAAAAGTATTTTGGGATCTGTTGCTAAAGTGGGCCAGGACTTGACAGACAGGGAGTTATATTCTTGTAATAATTAAGTATTTAACAGCTGGTCTTATGATTATGCCTCATTGGTACTCTTTGGACCATGTTGGGCACCCCCGCTCGTCTGCCAATAAAAGTGTCCATCAGGCTTTAGTGGGCCTAGTTGAAGAGGAATCCTCTCCCCCTGTTTTTCGGGGGTAGCAACAATCTTGTACCCATAGGGTGACGGCTCCCTGATATTCCAAATTACTGACTATTTTTTCTTACGCCATGAGTAATGGTACAGACAGACTGTTTGTGCAATGAGGTTTGAGGCGAATGAGGACAAAAAAAGTATTGCACTGTTTTTTAGAAATATTTTTTTTAATCTATCTTGCAATAAAAGCCATCGTCCCAATGTAGGCCTACAAAACCTACCTGCATAGGAAGACCATAGGTTAAATCATACATGAACTTGTCTTTTATACTAACTACCTTACCGTTCAATGAATCTACTAGACTAGAATTGGAGGAAAGTCCTTCTCCTATCTTGCAGCCAAGGTCTGGAATGACCACCCCCTCCACCTCCACCAAGGTCCCACACTTCTCCAGTTCAGGAAGGACCTCAAGACCTGGCTCTTTTGATTAAACCAACACTCAACGGAGCCCCCTCCATCCCCCCCAGTGTCTTGAGACCATCGCTGTTGAGTAGTTGTGCTTTACCAAACCTTGATTTGTTGATTGATTGATTGATTGATTGATTGACTACCGCCCTCCTCTCTCCTTTCAAAAAAGTTGGCCACCTACAACTCAAAATTTAAAGAAATTATTACCTGTCCGCAGCTCTTCCTTGCATCCGACCGCGACGCTCCACCGACTGTAGAAACAGATGTACAACTGCGTACGTCAAGGCAGAATACAATGGGAAAGTGTGGGACAAATATGTTATAAATGTAATGAAAAATACGTCCTCTTTACAAAATGAATCAAACATTTCTTTAAAAAATATTGCATATATTTATTTATTTTTCAAAAAAGTTTACAGAATATTTAAAAAATTTGTTACTATTTATTACTTCTCTTGTTTATATTTAGCTATTAATAGACTATATTTACAGCTTAAAATAAAGTTCTTAGTGTTGTTGTTTTCTTCCTTTATTAACTTTTAATTACCTCCGTTTTACTCCAATAAGTAACTGGGTTTGTTTTTTTCTAAATACTTGTATCTGTTTTCCGAATATTATAAATTGAAGTATTAATCTGTATAAATGAACACTAGAGTATTAAAAGTAATAGCGAAAGAATTAATACACTTCCACACCCCATATCCCGGAATCCTATTCTTTATAAATTAGTTCTCAGGCATTAAATTCCCATGCCTATAGGGCTGGGTTAAAACACAATTTAAAAAAATATGTGGTTTGTATTCTTTAAAAATTAATACTTAGGTATTATAACTAATACTTGAGTATTACATCTAGAAACCATTAGTGAAGCTCACCAGTCATCTGTTTTTCTAAGGAAGTACATTGCTTGCCGAACTGCCACTTCTGCTTTGCATATTATATGTGTGTTAGTAAAGCTTTCACAGATGTAAGCTCCACTATGTGCAATGTGGGACATTTTGTCGCTATTGAACATTCACTGTAGTGTATCTCCTTTATCAAAAAGCTGGTTCTACTCTACTTCTAATGGAGGAGTTTCTCAATCCCAAATGTGCGTACACAATATAATTAAAAAAAGCAAATTGCAAGAGGGCAGTTGCATTGTGGCACATTTTATAGCTTGCCATCTAAATTGGTGCTACGCAACTTAGTTCTGGGACAGTTACATTGAACTTCTGTTTCCTGTGAGACAAAATGTTTTGCCAGATAAGCAACCTGAAGGATATCTCTTTTACCCTAACCCTGAGCCTGTAACATCGATGTAAACTGATGGATTGCTTGGATATCAAAGGTATTTGCATGTAAAATCTGTACAGGCTCATGGTTATATGCCTGCTCCTGTAAGATAAGTGTATACTAGTTCTTCTCTCTAAGACCCAACCCTTTAACGTGTCTCTCACTAGGGATATCTTAATAACAACAAGGGACCCCAAATACAGTCAGCAGGGGACCTTGGGGAACATACTCATTCAAACAACAGTGGTCCCATGCATTACATAATGTATGACAAATAAATATAGACAGAGTCAAATCTATATTTTAGAGTGACATGTCCAGCCGGACAGAGGTCTTTCAAGTTTACTTAATAAACAGCAATTTCCAATAAAGCAAAAGATACCTTCCACAGTACACCCGTGTGGTACACAAGCCTGTGCCCAACACTAGCGGGGTGATTACAGATGGTGAGAAAATAGAAGGGTTTTTAAGGCAAACAAGCGTTTTTTCTGTTATACATTCAATTTCCACAGAAAATGTCAAAGAGCGCCATTACAATAGTAAGCAATCAAGTATTTGTATATAGCGCTAGATGGGTCGACGGCGTTTCGGTCCCCCTAAAGGGTCATGGGGACCATCATCAGGACAATCAATAGTTGCCTTAATCGCTAAAAATCTCAAAATGCCTGAAAGGAAAAGGGAACATTTTTTACAAAGGTATACAGAATTAAAACTTTAAGAACAGAGTAAGATACTGGAACAAGTGACTCGAAGTGAAAGGTGCATTTTGGCGTTTACGGTGAAAGTTTACCAGGCTGACCGAGAGATCTAGTCGCAAAACCAGAGAGGATAATGCATGCTCCTAAACGGGCGCCATTTCACGGTTGTGCCGAGATCAATTTGGGGTTCAGAACAGAGCGAGTTATGGCGGTACATGCTCGCTATTGTGCCCTTGCGATCGATTTACAATTCTGAGCAGAGCGAGTGAGGGCGGTACATGCTCGCTATTGTGCCCTTGCGAAGGGAGGTTGAAAAACGAGCTAGTGAAGGCGATACGAGCTCACAATTGAGCGTGGAGCTGTGGTTGTGTGGCGATCAGTTCGGGGACCAAGCAGTGATCAGGCGGATTGTTTGTGTGCTCGGAGCGATGGAAAGTGCCTAATATGGTGACGTTTATAAGATCTAAATGGTCATGCATCACAATGTTTGTGAGGAACGAGTGATACGTATTCCGTGCCTCTGTTGCGGCGTTATTCCAAAACTACTTAGGCAGAAAGCTTACCGAGGCAGCGTGTTGAGATAAATTTGCCGTAAGGTTAAGCAAATGCCCAGAGCAGCAACCCTAAGTGGGGAATAGTAATATGTCTTTAAAATTGATTGAATACGTGATCGTGGTAAGGAGCGGGTCCCATGAAATATTCCTTACCCAAAATGGAAGGGTGGTTGCCGCGTTACACAGTGGTAATCGGGCGACGTCAGGGTAAGCCTGTAAGGAGAAAAAGCAGTTTAAAACCTGATAGGACACGCTCAGTGCAAGGAGCGGTGCCCTTGGCTGCTGGAGACTCACCGTATGGTCGGTCTTTGGAAGTATTCCCTGGCGTGCTCGTGTATTCAAACAAGGAAGTAATTCAAGAGGTGCAAGGGCGCTGATTGGACAATGTGATTGAGGCTACGGGCATAGTAATCGGAGAGGGGTGCACGTTGTGAACGGCCATCTTGGGAGATATTTACGAAGGTGCAGAGTGCAGAGTGACAATTTAAGAACCATTAAGCAACACATTTTCGACCAGACTAATCAAGAGAGTGCATAGTACATTGTACAAAGTTTAACATCTTAGGAGATGTATATTTACAGTGATGCATCGTGCATAATAACATTTCTATACATCATTGAAAAGCACATTTAAAGAACAGGGGAATCCAGACGGTGCATAATTCAAAATACAAAGTTCAATTTTCAGAGTGCCAAAAGAGGAGTTCAAATTAGCGCAGTCCATTCCTCCTGCAGGTTCAGACCAGAGTTAAGACTGTCCGTTTTCAGAATCCATTTTAATTCCTCTCTGTTGAGCATACGAGTCAGGTCACCTCCCCTGGGTGGTATGATGATTTGTGTGA
Organism: Lissotriton vulgaris; assembly: GCF_964263255.1. Lineage (NCBI taxonomy): Eukaryota > Metazoa > Chordata > Amphibia > Caudata > Salamandridae > Lissotriton > Lissotriton vulgaris. The sequence goes on along the minus strand of NW_028255588.1, from coordinate 11,377 downwards.
TTACAGTCCAACGGATCTCATTTTCAGTATGTCCTTTGTCTACAAAGTGTTCCACCAGGGGTGCATTCAGTGTTTTGCACCTAATCCGACTGCGGTGCTGAGATATTCGTAGCTTAATTTTTTGTTTTTTTTGGCCTACGTATATCAGATTACACGGACAGAAAATAGCATAAATAATGTTGCAACTGTTGCAATTGGTGAAGGTCCGCAGTTCATTCTTTACATCTTTATATACAAATTCCTTACAATCAATAGAGAAATCACATATCACACAGGACACACATTTGGAGTGACCTCGCAGAGGGGGTAGTGCCCAATGATCATGGAGTGTAATATTTCTCCCAGTTGTGGGGGGGGTAAAGCTGCCCTTACAAGTTGGTCTTTAAGATTTTTGCTTTTTTTGAAGGCAAATAGGGGAGTTTCCCAGTCAAGGGGACCTGAGTTTGGGATAGACTTGTTGTCGAAATCGTTAGTGCTAGAGCACCATGTGCTTTGGTAGGTACATGGGCTATAAATTGTCATCAAGCAAATCATGAGGTCCGTTTTTCTCCTAGGGACCTGGGCCTGCAAGAATTTGAAATAACTAAGGGAAGAGCTCTGCTCCCCTAATTCTGAGCAATTATGATTTATCTTCTTTTCATGATTCCTTTTCTGTCACAAAAATAGCCTGTAAGATCTATGGGGCATATTATCAAGGGGGTTTATCTCCGCTTTAAAAGCCAAGAAAGCGGAGATAAAATTATCTCCCTATTACCTAGCTGTCGCTAACACCAGTTAGCGACAGCTAGTAGGAGATAGCGACCATCTTGGGCCCCACTTTGCATGTCAGTGATATTTATCACTAATGACATGCAAAGTGGGCGTGCCAAGATGTTAGCGACTGGAAACAGTCGCTAACATCGCTATCTCCTATTACCAACTTTTGGAGATATTCGCGCTAAGCGCGAATATCTCCAAAAGCTAACACCTGCCCTGAGCAGTTCTTAGCCATATTATCCAATGGGAGGTGGATAACATGGCTAAGAGCATTAGCTCGGTAATGCATGAATATCGCTGACTTTTCAGCGATATTCATGCTTTGTGGCCATTTTTATCGCATTTGCGATAAACCTTGGTAATGCCAAGGTTTATTTGCGGTAAAAATCGCCGCAGCTCAGCGGTAAATTTTTGTCTCTAACCAAGCAATAGCGATAATTATCGCTATTGCTTGGTAATATGCCCCAAAATCACTCGAAGGATAGCTTTGTTTCCATAGTATCTATGTAGCCTGAAAGATAGGTCCGTAGTCCTATGTCTCATCCAGTTCATGCAATTATTCCTGAAGGATAACTTTGCTCTCAGAGCATGTACGAATTCTATAATTCGAAGGATTGCTCAGCTGTTTTAGGCTTGTATCTCTATCACGTGTTTCATCTGTGGGATATCTGTTCTACCAGATGCATGAAACTGAAAGAGCTGTATAACCTTAAGGACTTTTTATTTACTGTGAGAGGGCTGATCTTTTACTATCTGTATAAAATGAAGAGTAGTTTTTTTTGTGAGATCACTGACAGTATTCAATCACTATAAGTGATAGATGGCTCTTTTCAGGGGGTGTACCATATGCCACTTTAGTCCATGCGGTGCAGTGGGGTGGCAAACATGTATGTGCCTCTCAAACCTTGAGGGGGTTCAATTCATCCCAAGACCAATGAATACCTGTGAGATGTGAGAGACTAAGGTTCTCCGCTAACACATTTTGCTAGGGCCCCATCATTTTGCATTTCACCACTGGCACTTTTGTCACAACCCTGATCATTTACCATTTGAGTATCTGAAGTTGCTATCGGAAGAATGGCTGCTCTGCCTAACATGTGGAGCAGCTCTGCCATCTGCGGTATGAAGTTTTCCAAACACTTGTCATATGTCTGTAATATGAGGGATTGCTGTCAAGGTCTATAAAGTGTGTAGCTTAGGAATATAATTGGTGCCTGAAGTCTGAAAGCGTGAGATCTGTATACTAAATGAATAGTTCCTCTCTACAATTTGTTAGACTTCAAGATCTTTGTAACAGGTAGAATAGATTTCCTGTAAGAAGCTGAATGATATATGTAACATGTGGAATGATAATATCTGCCATTCACATGGAAACAGTTTCATTTGGTGTTCGCTGATTTTAAGAAGCACACATTGCACAGAACCGCAGCTGCTTTACTAGATGTGCTACATCCTTCTACATGCTTGAAGTTCTTCGGTGCCACATTAAAGAAAGTATTTTAGACTACTTCTCTGAGTAATCACTTTTTATATGCAGATCTTGATTTAGTCCTCTTGCAGTATTGATAAAATGTAGTGTTTGATGGTCAGCAGGTCGTAGATGAGGCAACTGGAGGCAGAGTGAGTGAGCAGGATGTTATCCCTTCAGTGTTTGTGCTCTAGGACTGCAGCACTGGGAATTACATTTACAAGAACTGGTGCTAACGAGCATTAGTGTTAGTGAGCAGCAGTTTCCTTAATGCAGCCTATCGCTGAAGACTATCGCCCTGTTATTGATGTACTTACAATACGTTGCTTCATGGCGATAGTATCAGCTAGCTATGGTGAAAACTGCTGCTAAAACTAGCATCAAGGTAATAAAAATGTTGATGTTAGCAACAGAAAAGTGACAAAAGGCCAATTAGCAGCAAAAAAACTAATGTTATTCAGCCCAGCATCACTTTTTTGCCTCTAGAGACAAAAATAGCTGTTAAGTCCACCGCCAATGAAAAAATATGATAAAAATAATGGAATGCAGATGGAGCAGCCAGGGTCAAGTGCAGCACAGATCAACAATCCCCATACCACCAATAGCCAGGACGACCAGCCAGAGTCCCAGGGGAAGAGGAAATGCTAATTAAGGGCCTCATTTATGAAAAGAGGTGCATTGCTAGGAAAAACCAGTGATGCATCACTTTTTATAGCACCCTCCTTGCAACACCATGTCAGCCAAAATCTTGAAAGCGTGGAGAGTCCCCCGGAGACCTCCCTGGGCCTGCATCTGTGAACTGGAGTGAGAGGCAGAGTTGCTGTGGCGTTGCTGGCCCATGGCAGTAGACATTGAGGCATTGGCGATCGTGCATACCTGGTGGTGAAGTCTGGCAGGTCACATGAAGACACGTTGCTGACCTGTGTAGTTAGACCAGCTGGTGCACCTTGGAACTGTGAACATTAGAGACGAACCTGCGCATCAAAGTAGGGAGGTCTGCATTGCATACCACGGGCCACCACTACACTGGGGTGCACAGAGGGGATTACCAATGGTGGGCTGCGCCTCTCTGCGTCACAGCCTAGAGGATGTTGTGCTGGCTGTGTGCTGTGGAGGGTGAGGCCCCTGAGCTGCACTGAACTTGTGTGGCCACAGTGCTGCAACTTCACGCCTAAGGGGGCCCTGTTTCATTACCTTCATCAAGAGGTTTCCCATCAGAATTTGTGGGGACTGATGTATCCAGGCTTGTGAAATCTGACCTGACTGAGGCTCCTGCTGGCTGAGTCATGGATTTGGAGAGAGTGCAGGGCATTGAGCCCCAGAGTCAATGTCCAGATAAGGAGAAGGTAGGACGCGTAGCAGAGGAGGCCCAGGGGTCAAATTAGGCCCAGGTCCTTGGATATGCAGCTTGATCCACCGTTACTCCCTGGGGAACTGGGGAGCACGGAATCTGGTCACCACTGTTGTGGTGCTGCCTTTCCTTTCCTCCTAGTAGTTTGCTTTTGGGTGTACGGGTGACTACCCGTTAGTAGACTTCCTCGTCCCACAGCACTGCGCTGTCTGGTTGCTGCTGCTGCTATCCCCATCTGTTGCTGATGGTTGCTCTGACCCGGAGGTCAGGTGTTTGAGTCCCTCCTCCACTTACAGGTTCCTGCCTGCACCTCATCCCTGGTAGTCCAGTGGTAGACCGTCACTGCTCTGAAGCTTGACTGCCCTCTTATCCCTCTTTTCTGATGTTCCTGTCCATCTGCTGCTCTTTTCTGTTGCTTTTCTACCTTTGTTTTTTTTAAATGTTTGCTTTGTTTGGATTTGTTTTTTCTGTGCTTTTTTCCAGTTCCTTTTACCTTGTCCCCTCCCACGTTGCCACTGTGATCCCCCACATCCCTGGTCCCCCCAGAGTCCTTTCCCACATTTGTCGCTTTCAACCAGTCCAGCAACTCACAGTACTACTTAATGGCCGTCCCTGTGTGGCCATGCGCAGCGGGTGTGCAACTGGTGCAACTACAGCAAGTCAAAGGCAAGCCAATTCGCGTCGGTCCGCAACTGTACCGCGCCCAGCATTAGGGACCCTGCCTTTTGGACCTCCACGACGCCCGAACCCTCCTCGCCTTCAACCCTGGATGCCATGCCGTCTGCCATCCAGTATCACTGAAGTATATCCTTGCACCCTGTGCCTGCCAAAGCTACAAACATACCATCTGTCACATCAGCTCACCAGCGCCTTTTGCCACTCAGCCGCCCAACAGCACACCCAACTGGCTCAATTGCCTCATCCTCAATGTGCAGTTCCTACGTGAATACGCCGAAGAAAACTGGGACCTGCTTGATGCCACACCTTCAGACATCGCCTTCTTCACAGAACCCTAGACCAACCTCTTCTCTGGTCCAAACATTGCTATCCCAGACGGCTACAAAATCACCCCAAGAACCACCCCAACTGTCCAGGAGGAGGCATTGCCATCGTCCACAAAAGCACATTCTGACTGACCATGCACTCTAATGACCTAATGGCAATCATGGAACACCTCCATTTCCAGATCCAGACCAACCCTAATACCACCCTCTGCAGCACCCTCATTTACAGGCCCCCCGGTCCCTCACCCCCCATTCACTGATGCCATCGTAGACCTCATTGTACTCCAGGATCTCCCAACCACCAACTAAATCCTACTTGGGGACTTCAAGTTCCACCTGAACAACCACTGTGACCAGAAGACTACCCCCCTCCAGGGGAACATTGCCAACATCAAACTCAAGCAGCTATATCACTGCACAAACCCGCATAGCTGGGCACACGCTCAAGCCTGTCTTCTCTGTCAGCGGGAACTTCAACTACAGTCACGCCACCAAACACTCCCGGACCGACCATCATTGTATACATCACGCCTTCACCACGTCCACCGTACACCACTGCATCATCACCCCTCGCAGCTGGATCAAGGCCACGGAAGAATTTCTCGTCAACTCCCTAGGCACCACTACTACCCCAATGCTTACAGACACCAATACCCCAGCACACACCCTCCACTGATGGATCTCCAACTGGGCCCACACCTTGGTGCCCCACAAGAAAAGACCAGGCAAACAGCACTCCAAGAAGGCAAACTGGTTGATAGGCTTTGTGCAGGTAGGTGTCCCTTCCTGCACAACATCAATCAACTCTACAACACAATTGCGCATGGGTGAATGCATTGGTGCATGGCAACCATTGTGCGTCAATGTAGGGGAAAAATACAGGGTGGGTTATTCATGAGCCCATTCTTATTGATATGGTGCATTCCTGACCAAAAGGTTTGCACCAATTTTAAGACCAGATATTTTTGGGTCTTAAAAAACGTCCTCTAACTGGACTTAGAGGCAGTTTTTTGGGTTTTGAACCATACAAGGAATTCTTTGTAAATATCGCAAAGTGTGGTTAGCAGCACTTTTTTCATGGGCACACTACCTTGCATCTCATTTTTGTTAAGTCCCGGTAACAGAAGGGGTGAGCTTGAAAATTCAATTTTATGCCGGAACTGCAGTTATTCAAAAGACACACAATTGATGGATGGAATGCAGAACAAATCAAAACATTTACCCCCAGTCAAGAGATATAGGTTAAATCCATCATTCTTTTGCTCACCATGCCACCCCAGTTTAGACCTGGCCATATGCAAATCAGTCTTGACCCTGTGCCTCATGGGAACAGTCCAGCCTGAACTGCCAAGCCAGGTCCTCCCTGGACCAGAAACAGGCATCCCAGGACCGGTTTCGGGGTTTCACCCCTCTCCAGCCAGGATAGCTTGATTCCAGTGGCACAGTGAGCCAAGGACCAGTTATTGGCAACTGGTTATAAGGTGATAGAAAAAAAGAAGATTTAACTTCAGAAAATTGATGCAAGGCTGCGTTAAGTCCTTGTAAATATGCCCCTCATTGTCTTATCAGGAAAAGAATACAGGAAAACAGAGTTTGAAATAATTAGATCCTTCCTGTCAGCGGCATAACCTAAATTGATGGGAGCACCCTGTAGAGTGTGAAGAGGGGCCCCACAGTTTCCATTTATTGACCGATGGTGTAATGAAATGGGGCTCATCTGAAGAGTTTGGTGCCCCATAAGGTTGGGCCTCCTGCACCACAAGGGGCTCCTGAGGCCTGTGTTGCACCCCCAAACCTAAAACTCCTATGGTTGACAGTGTAAGCCAGACTCAAAACCTAAATAACCCCGTAAAATAAAAAAGGTGGGTAAGTCTCGTACCATGATGTTTTTTACATTATCCTTTCCCTTTCAATGTTCAGCCGTGGAACATTCACAGCTGCCAATAACACAGTCCCCATATTACTCGAAGGGTTACAAAGGCCGTAATTTCCATATTGTAGATATTTTTTTCAACATTCTTTGCACTCTAACCAGTTCATCCTTGGCATTGTTGACAATCTTCTGTGCCCCCTACACCTCTCGCTATACGTCTATTTGCAGTTTGAAAGATTCTGGTTTTGCTGGTCTTGTCTTCATTCTACCACAACTAACTTCACCATATCCAAAAGCAATACTTGTAATCCATCGGCATGGTGTAATTTATCAGTATTGTGTAACCCACCAGTATTCTGGCTCTGCCCATAATCTGTCTCAGAGATGTGAGTATTCGCTAACGCAGCCTACATTTGGCTGCGTGAAGGCTGCGTAAAGGCTGGCTGCCCTAAAAGCCTCATTCCACTTTCCTGCATTAATACTTCCCCTCCAGATGCTCTCCGAGACACCCACTGCTCTGCCAGCCTCATGTTTGGCAGCAACCTCTCTCATTTTCATTCTACCCTCAATCCCAACATAGGGGTCCAAGGTGTCCTTTTCTTCCCAATCTGATCCCACATCTGCATTCTCTCCAATGGAACTAGACCATAGCAGCTATTCCCTCACACTGCTGTCAATCGTGATATATGCTGAGGATAAACTAATTATGGTGCAAATTTTAACTTGCATTAGTTAATACTGAGTGATGGGGCAAACATAAACACCGACTGGAATAATAAGTAATTTGGAGATTGTGAAAATCTAGACTGGCATTCAAGAATTCTCATCCACAAAAGTGCACTAGATAAGTGAATAATGTGGTCAATCTGAATATGACCTTGGATAACATATTCATGGGCCATGTGTAGCTTCCGCTAAGATTACTAAATGATTGCCAAATCAAAACTTTCCGTTTGGAATAATGCATAATTGAATGGAGCTGCTCTTCACATGTATTCAGGATTTCTGACTGATGAGGACATTTTCAATATGCATAATGATGATATTTCATGACATATTCTTGCTATTCTTTTCACAGTGAAGCCCGTTCCTGTACATTGATCGTACTGTCATAACAATGATAATTATGGTGGTAGCAGTGGTAATTGTGCCTTTTAGCATGCTAGTGTGTGCCCATGATGTAATGTTTGCATTGCGGTACAAAAGGGGGTGGTGATGGACGGAGCATCTGAACCAATCAAACACTCACACCCAGTCAACAGATCTGGGTTGAATCTATCACCGTTCTTTAGCCCACTCTGCCACCCCAGTTCAGACATGGGCATATGCAAATCAGTCTGACCCTGTGCCTCATGGGAACAGTCCAGCCTGAACTGCCAAGCCATGCCTTCCCTGGACCGGAAACAAGCTTCTGAGGACCGGTTTCTGGCATTTCAGCCGTCTTCAGCCCGGCTTGCTTGAATCCAGTGGCAAAGTGAGCAAGGGACTCACGTCTGAGCATACCCTGCCAACTTATGGCGAACAAAGTGGTACAAAAGGGGTGGTAATGGACGGAGCATCTGAACCAATCAAACACTCACACCCAGTCAACAGATCTGGGTTGAACCCATCACCGTTCTTTAGCCCACTCTGCCACCCCAGTTCAGACATGGCCATGTGCAAATCAATCTGACCCTGTGCCTCATGGGAACAGTCCAGCCCGAACTGCCAAGCCATGCCTTTACTGGACCGGAATCAAGCATCCTAGGACCGGTTTCTGGCTATCAGCCGTCTTCAGCCCGGCTTGCTTGAATCCAGTGGCAAAGTGAGCAAGGGACTCACGTCTGAGCATACCCTGCCAACTTATGGCGAACAAAGCAGTACAAAAGGGGGTGGTGTTGGACGGAGCATCTGAACCAATCAAACACTCACGTCCAGTCAACAGATCTGGGTTGAATCCATCACAGTTCTTTAGCCCACTCTGCCACCCCAGTTCAGACATGGCAATATGCAAATCAGTCTGACACTGTGCCTTATGGGAACAGTCCAGCCCGAACTGTCAAGCCATGCCTTCCCTGGACCGGAAACAAGCTTCCGAGGACCGGTTTCTGGCATTTCAGCCGTCTTCAGCCCGGCTTGCTTGAATCCAGTGGCAAAGTGAGCAAGGGACTCACTTCTGAGCATACCCTGCCAACTTATGGCAAACAAAGCGGTACAAAAGGGGGTGGTGATGGACGGAGCATCTGAACCAATAAAACACTCACACACAGTCAACAGATCTGGGTTGAATCCATCACCGTTCTTTATCCCACTCTGCCAACCCAGTTCAGACATGGCCATATGCAAATCAGTCTGACCCTGTGCCTCATGGGAACAGTCCTGCCCGAACTGCCAAGCCATGCCTTCCCTGGACCGGAAACAAGCTTCCGAGGACCGGGTTCTGGCATTTCAACCGTCTTCAGCCCAGCTTGCTTGAATCCAGTGGCAAAGTGAGCAAGGGACTCACATCTGAGCATACCCTGCCAACATATGGCGAACAAAGCGGTACAAAAGGGGGTGGTGATGGACGGAGTATCTGAACCAATCAAACAATCACACCTAGTCAAAAGATCTGGGTTGAATCCATCACCGTTCTTTAACCCACTCTGCCACCCCAGTTCAGACATGGCCATATGCAAATCAGTCTGACCCTGTGCCTCATGGGAACAGTCCAGCCCGAACTGCCAAGCCATGCCTGTAAGGTTTGCATTGGCATAATATTGATAATTTTTACAATTTGTATAAATGGAATACTACAGCAGTTTCAGGCCTGAACTTCTAAAATGAATTCATGCAATTATTCACTCATCCATTCACCCACTCTCTCATTCAACTAATAGCCATGAACAGTCACTTCCTCATGCACCCATCCACTGTTCAGGCACACATTCATGCATCCTACCATTGATTCATTACCAGTCACCCATCCACTCAACTACAATAAATACAACTTTTTATAACAGCAACTTCACTTCTACAATACCCAGTCCTGTTGGCTCTGCCAATACTGGTATGGTTTATATCAAGGAAAAGCATGGCCTGTCTTATGAGTTCTATAACTTCGATTATAGCATATGTATCTCACCAGTCAAGCATAGAGTGACATTTTATTTTATTTGCATGCGCCAGGTTCTGCCTCTATTTGCTTGACACATATAAATAAACACCACTACTACTAACAGGCAATTCATGGGTCAAAGAGCTTGATTGTGAGTTTCCTGTTAAATTGTAATCCATGCGCAAACACTTGCTTTTGCAAGGATCACACTTAGAGATGGTATGATGTTTATAACACTAAGTAACTATCATTTGCTATAAAGTGGGCATAAATTGTTACATTTTGGTATGTCAATCAGCCTGGAGCTCAACCTGTGTAAAAGAAGACCCGGGAAATACCGAGTCCTGAAGATTTAGGTATGATAAGCACCGCAACTGTGTAATGTCTCATTTTGAGGGCAATCCTCAACATAGGTGTAAATATTGCACCAGATAAATTCCAAACAGCTCAGTGTTGGATCTTATTTGGTGTGATAAATACTGAATCCGACACAGGGGCACTTATAATCAGGTCTACAGATTTATGATTAAAGATACTGTGCGAGCACACGTAGTGTGAAATATCAGATGCATACCTATGTGAAATGCAATATTGAAGTTTAGTTAGTAAATGCTGATCAGAGTATGAGCAAAACGATGTAAACACACCTACTAATAGTACCAATGGTGTGTGCATTGTAAAATGGCTGTTGTTGCTAAAGCAGCTCAGATCATCCTACAGCCCTGAGATCCTGCAATACTGAGCACATCTAAGGCCATTTATCACTGCATTGTTTACTACACAGACAATGTTCTTTCTAGCTGACAATATTCATTGTGTTTTGTTTTTCACTCGCAGCACTGTTATTGGAGCTTTAAGCTCCATCCGTCAGAGATTTCATGGATTCCATGAAGTAGAATACTACCTTTTCTTATCTATAGTAGGGTGTAATAGAAATAATACACAATTCTTAACTGTACAACACTTTAGTGAGGATGATAGGAAGAGTGTTTCAAAATGAGAAAATCGTTGACAATAATTTTTTCCCTGGTCGTTGTTTTGTGATTGTTTTACACCATGTACCATGGATGCCTTTTCTTCTATGTTAAATAACGTAATAGGGGGCATATTACCTACAAAGTGGTGAAGAGTGGTGTTAGACGCCTTGGCTTAACGCCTCTCTTCACCACTTCGGAAACACTAGGCTGCACCATATTACCAAGGATATGGTGCAGCCTACCGTTTCCCCCTGCGATGGCAATAAGTTTTACAACTTAACGCAAGTGCAGTTAGGGAAGGTTTGTTTATGTACAGGAAGGTGTTCCTTCCTGCACATAAACAAAGCTTAAATGCCAATTTGTAACTTACATGTGTGCTGCTTCATGTAGCTTCATTCAGCACACATGTAAGTTACAAATTGGCATTTTTAAAAAGAGGTTTGTTTATGTACAGGAAGGAACACCTTCCTGTATATAAACAGACCTTGGCATTTTGCTTTTTCCATGTGTGCTGCACAAGGCAGCACACACGGAAAAAGCAAAAACGAGGAGAAATGAAGCATTTCTCCTTGTTTCGCCACCTTAAGAACAGGTCTTTCCTGTTCTTAAATTCGGCACTGCCATCTATTAACGCCTCTCTTGATAATAGGTGGCAGCGTCGAAGTGAATGGGTGTTGCGGTGGAACGCCCACTACACCACCCACTGCACACCCTCTTTCACGATGAGTTTATCATCAGGCCAGTGTGCCAGTGGTTGCAATTGGCTGGCTGCAAAACATTGTACGGGGTTTGAGAGGAATCAGGCGTGGGCAGCTGCAGCTGCAGCTCATCACAGCAATGGCAGCAGTATGACACTAGCATTGCCTCTCATT